>NC_068307.1:40394726-40492134 GCF_025860055.1 Xyrauchen texanus
TGATGGGATGGGAAACAAAACCACCACAAATGGAAAAAAGATGTATAAGGGAGTGTATATAGACTTATAGGGAATAGAAACGTCTAGGTTACGTATGTAACCTCCATTCCCCGATGGAGGGAACGAGACTTTGTGTCAGAGAAGCGACACTAGGGGTCTCACTTGAGTGCCGATATCCACCTCTGATCTATGAAAAAAGGCCAATGAGAGTTGGCAGCCGGTATTTGCATGTCCCGCCCCCGGACATACGGGTATTTAAGCGGCGCAAATACGGGAGTTCATTCAGGATTTTTCTGAGGAGCCGGAAATGGTCCGGCCGGACAGGGCATGAGCCGTAGCGGCAGGTTTGCGGCGAGGCATGATGTGAGAGATGGCCTCCGTCTGCTTCTTCACCATGGAGAACTGCTGGGCAAAGTCCTCGACGGTGTCGCCGAAGAGGCCAAGCTGGGAGACAGGAGTGTTGAGGAAGCGAGTCTTGTCTGTTTCACGCATCTCGACCATGTTCAGCCATTGTTGATGCTCCTGGACCACAAGCGTGGCCATCGCCTGCCCGAGCGCCTGCGCTGTGACCTTCGTCGCTCTCAGGACGAGGTCGGTCGCTGAGCGCAGTTCCTGCAGCGTGTTGGGATCAGGGCCACCCCCGTGCATGTCTCTTAGTGCCTTGGCTTGGTGGACCTGCAGGAGAGCCATGGCATGCAGGGCGGAAGCGGCGCGTCCGGTGGCGCCGTAGGCCTTTGCGGTCAGCAAGGATGTTGCTCTACAGGTCCGGGAAGGGAGTACAGGGCGGCCCCGCCAGGTGGTAGAACTTCCGGGGCACAAGTGGACGCAACTACCCTATCCACCTGGGGAATCGCCGTGTACCCGTGGCGCACTCCGCCGTCGAGGGTGGTGAGGGCGGATGAGCAGGTGGCGGTGTGACGAGTGGAGAGGGGTGCTCTCCACGAAGACGTCAGCTCATCATGCACTTCCGGGAAGAACAGGACTGGGGTGGGACGAGGCTGTGAGTGGCGTCCAGACCCCAGGAACCAGTTGTCCAGCCGTGGAGGTGAATGGAATGCCAGTGGATTAGCTTTCAACACTCCGGCTCCGAAGAACAAATCTGAACGAGTGGATGCAAGCCATCTCCTTTTATACCTGTATGTCTGGGGGACTGGCATGCAAATTCGGCCATTTTTCAAATATCAGAGGTGATTGTGGCTCCCAAGTTCAACCCATAGTTCTGACTTCATACTGTGTATATATATATATATATATATATATATATATATATATAGGTACATACACCTTAGCCAAATAAATTTAAACTCAATTCACAATTCTCTGTCTTAGGTCAGTTAGAATCACTACTTTATTTTAAGAATGTGAAATGTCAGAGTAATAGTAGAGAGAATTATTTATTTCAGGTTTTATTCCTTTAATCACATTCCCAGTGGGTCAGAAGTTTACATACACCATGTTAGTATTTGGTAGCATTGCCTTTAAATTGTTTAACTTGGGTCAAACATTTTGGGTAGTCTTCAACAAGCTTCTCACAATAAGTTGCTGGAATTTTGGCCCATTCCTCCTTACAGAACTGGTGTAACTGAGTCATGTTTGTCGGCCTCCTTGCTCGCACATGCTTTTTCAGTTCTGCCCATACATTTTCTATCGGATTGAGGTCAGTGCTTTGTGTTGGCCACTCCAATACCTTGACTTTGTTGTCCTAAAGCCATTTTTCCACAACTTTGTAGGTGTGCTTGGGGTCATTGTCCATTTGGAAGACCCATTTGCGACCAGGCTTTAACTTCATGGCTGATGTCTTGAGATGTTGCTTCAATATATATACATAAATTTCCTTCCTCATGATGCCATCTATTTTGTGAAGTGCATCAGTCCCTCCTGCAGCAAAGCATTCCCACATCATGTTGCTGGCACACCGTGCTTTATGGTTGGGATGTGTTCTTCGGATTGCAAGCCTCACCCTTTTACCTCCAAACATAACAATGGTAATTATTGCCAAACAGTTCAAATTTTGTTTCATCAAACCAGAACACATTTCTCACAGAAGAAGTGGCTTCTTCTTTGCTGAGCAGCCTTTTTCATGTCGATATAGGACTCGTTTTAATGTGGATGTAGATACTTGTCTACCTGTTTCCTCCACCATCTTTACATGGTCCTTTTCTGTTGTTCTGGGAATAATTTGCTCTTTTCACATCAACTATGTTCATCTCTAAAAGACTGTGTCTCCTTCCTGAGTAGTGTGATTGTTGTGTGGTCCCATAGTGTTTATACTTGTGTATTATTGTTTGTGCAATTGTTTGTTGTTGTGGCAAAAATGTATTTACCAACCATTATCATTGCGTAAGAGACACTCTGAATCAAACAGTCTTTTAAAAGAATTTATTCTTGCAAGAAGGACCCAGTCATTACACAGGAATTACTCTGTGACATGAGTGAGACGAGTTAGGAAGGGCTGGGCTGTTTTTTATACCTCTTTTCCCCAAGGTCTCCAACAGAAGCAGATCTTCCCCCTCTACATTCCTTAGATACAGGGACTAGGCTACTAGCATTAACATTTCTACATATAGATTGTGTGTATCATTTGAGTCCGGCTCCAAGGAAAGATAGTCAATGCAAACTAACTCCAGCAGAGCATACGCTTTAATATTCACCATTTCAGCAGCTCTTTGCGCACAAGCCTTTCTCCTTACACACCTTTCACAGGTTCGACACTTCCTCTCAACCCATTCTGCCATTTTAGGCCAATAAAACCGGGCTCAAGCAAGCTCCAGAGTTCGCTCATACCCCCACATGCCCAGTTTCATCATGGACCCCCTCTAGGGCTCTGTCTAGTAAACTGAGGGGAACAACCAGCTGCCCGTACTTCTGACCATATTGATCAGTCACCGCACGATACAGTACACCATCTACCAAACTCAATCTGGGCGTCTCCCTCAGCATCAGCGTCACTTCTTTTGAGTCTTTGAGTCTGTCAACATGAGTTAAAATCTCTCCAGACTCCATCAGATAAATTACTCTCCTAATGGCTGCGTCCTCTCTTTGTAGTCTGTGCCAATCAGTGAGAGTCATGCTAGGTAAAGTACTTTGTCCAGGCCATACAGCAGGTTCTACTAAATCATCAGGGATTGCATCTTCACTGCAGAGAAGCATTTCGACAGCCGGAACTGGGTCGAATATGCCTACAAGCATGTATCCTACCTCACACAGCTGTGCAGCATGCATCTTCCAATGCACAGAATGCTGCAAACACACAGTTTTAATTGCCTCCTGATCAAATTTTTCAAATTCACTGGCCGTGCATTCCGCTCTGCTAATCAGATTAACTACGCGCTCTTCAATACGCTGAGCCTCCTCATCATACAGGAGGGGCTCTTGTGGACGGCGAGACAATCCGTCTGCATCAACATTTATTTTGCCAGCTCTGTATTTAATTTCAAAGTCATACATTGACAAGGCTGCTAGCCACCTATGCCCAGCTGCATCTAACTTAGCAGTGGTGGGAACATACACTAATGGGTTGTTATCCGTCAGCACTGTAAACTTGGTGCCATATAGAAAGTTGTCGAATTTCTCACAAACAGCCCATTTAAGTGCCAAATACTCTAGTTTTTCTCACTCTTAGAGAGACCACGGCTGGCATAGGCAATCACCCTTGTTTTTCCGGCTTGAATTTGGTACAAAGCAGCACCTATCCCACTGACACTAGCATCCGTGTGTAAAATGTATGGTAATTTCCAGTCTGCAAAACCCACCATCGGTGCAGACGTAGGTTTCTGGATAATAGTATCAAAGGCAGCTTGACATGTCTCATTCCATCTCCCCACCAGAGACTGAGACTTTGCACTTAGAAAATTCACACCAAAATTGGAGATTCATTGTAATACTTTCATAAGCCTAGACTCATGTTCTTCGAGCGTATCAGAGAAAATAATAAAATCGTAAAAAGGCTATGACCTCCTGCAAATTCAGACCTGCCATGGCCTTTTCCATGGTCCTCTGAAATGTAGCAGGGTTACTCATTCCTTGGGGCAGATGCCGGAACTGCCAGTTACCGAATGGTGTAGTAAATGCAGTTTTGGGACGGTCATTTTCTTCTACCTCAAGCTGAGAATAACCACTTTTTAAATCTAAAACTGAGAACCATTTGGAACCTGACAACAAAGTGAAAGTCTCCTCTATCCTTGGAAGAGGATAAGCATCTTTCTTGGTGAGGTTATTGAGCTTGCGGTAATCAACCACCGTTCTCAATTCACCAGTGTTTTTTCTCACCAATACTACAGGTGAAGCATAAGAACTGTTAGATTCTTCTATGATCTCGCTAGTGAGCAGATCTACTAGATGTTTCTGCAGATCTTCAAAATCAGCTGGAGAGACACGTCGAGTACGCTCTTTGAAAGGAACATGCGATAAGGGTTACTTTGACTTTATTACGAGACCTGGGCTCCACTTGCATTAATTTACACTCCACCACTAAACCATATGGAATGTTGTACATCAGTGGTTCATCGAGGATCATTGTCCTGATTAGTTCTCATTCCCTGATTGTTTCCCCAGTTGTTCCTCATTCCCTTGTTTGTTCCTTTATGTATTTAAGTCCTTGGTTTCCCTGTTTCCAGTGTTAGTTCTTGCATGTGTTATTATGCTCTGTGCCAGGTTTCCTTTGTTTTTCTTTGTTCTGAATTTTCTTTATCTTTGTTAAATAAACAGCTGCACTTAGATCCTCATTCTCTGCCTGCTTCGTCCCTTTTTTGTACAAAAATAACTGACTAGGTTGCAATAAGGAAACCGCCATTCAGCTGTTTACAGAAGCAAGCAGACCACATTACGAACACAGAATATGAAAAGGAGAATTTGTTTTGTGTGTTTCAGTCCCTGAAATTGAATATACTAACTGTAAATCAATTTACATTCTCGGCCATTATAATTTTTTGCATTTAGTAAACATATGCAAAGCTCAGGAAATATTACAGATAGTTGTGAAAAGATTGTGATAATTGTGAGTATCTTTTCACAGAGCAGAAGGTCTGCATGCTTTACATTACAGTACCCATGTTACACATTGCACCTTTTTATTATTATTATGAATGACAATAGCAGTGTTTAAAAATAGAGCCTAATAATTATAATACAATTATAATTATGTTGTTCATTAAAATTACTCAGCATCTGCCATGTATAATTATAACATGTACACTAATGCAAAGCATGACCTTTAGATCAGTAACCAAACATTAGTAAGAGAGTAACAAAGGATGGTTGAGGCTCCTGATATTCATAAGCTTTAAGAAAAAGACTGCAGAGATGGAAGCAGAGAGCGATAATCCGTTTGACTGATAATTTTTACTGACACACAATCTGTTAGTTGTTCTTTAATGTCAAGTTTACTGATAAAAGTTAGATATAGTCCAAAACAAAGAAGGACTTACAATGTGGAATTTAAATTTAAAAAGTAAGAATCCAAAAGAGTTAGTTAATTAATAAAATAAATGAAGAGCCCTGGAGAAGTGTATATTGCCAATTAAATAGTTATTTGTTGAATATGCACAAATGTAGTTTCATAAAGCATCTTTAGAAGATAGCAGTGAATGATTTAGCCATTATTGTGGTAAGTCCAGAAATAAAACAACCAATCAGTTATCTGACATAAAAGTAATTGGTATTGTATAGGTCGATCTCTAAATGGAGGCATTATGACTCATCACATCTTATCCAGTCATTTCCTTTAAATAAAAAAAATGACATTTATTTCTTTCACCGATATACTCTCAGTTCACACATTTCAAATATGATGCAACCAGCTTCTTTCGACAATAGTGGGAAAATGCAAAAAGATTCCATCTTAGATTCATTTTAAAGCAACATATGCTACAGTATCTACATTTGTTAGCATTTTCAGAAATAATTATATTTGTGAGAATAAGTGAGTTTTTAAAACCACAATTTAACTTAGGACCTTCAAATGAGTCAGCTCGTTTCAAACACAACATAATGTATTCTTTCAATTAGCATGACAAAGCAACATAAAATGGAATAGATTCAGTATAACACATTTAATCCAACAATAAAAATGCACTGAAAGAAGTCAAGTTTCTTCATTTTATATGCCATTGTGGAAAATAAAACTGCATCCAAACATTCTGTGTGATATCTACAGAGTAAGAAAATTGAGCGTAAGCTGTCCTGTTGAGCTGCATGTTACATGGTATAGTAAAAGATAAAAAGATGAAAAGATGAAATAACGGACACTGTGATTGCAATGCATTACTTTTCATTAAGAAACAACGTCCAGAGAGATTGGAAATGTGAAAAGACACCACACCCAGCATGCTCACAATCACTGTAAACTGAAAAAACAGACTAATTAAAAGGCAGATTAAGAGCTAAATAGACTCAAACTACCTACAAGGTGAATTTTCACACACAAATGATTCACCAGTAACAAATTAAACTTGCCTTTAGGTAACCTATAACTTCCTATCTGGCAAAATCCATAATCATAATCTAATATTGAATGCATCAGGGATTGCTGTCACGAACCCCGCTCCCTCGCTCCGCCCCCTCGAGCTTCCTCGCTCGTTTTGCTCCCTCGGGCTTCCACGCCCGTTTTGCTCGCTCGAGCTTGCATGCTTGTTTTTGCTCCTACGAGCTCACATGCTCGTACACTATCTCCCCCCTCGGGCTCACATGCCCGCTCCCAATCGCCAGAACATTATGTACACCTGCACTCGTCTCAATCACCCCTTTATTCGTTACACCTGCACCGCTCGTTAGTTCCCCTATTTATATCACAGCACATTCGTTTCACACCCGTTGGTTATTGTGTTTAGTTTCCCGTATCTTTGCCCCCTGCTAGTCTCGTCTAGTTTTGTACTCCTCTAGTTTACCCCTTAGCTTGCCAGCTCCCCTTGTTCCCCTGTCTTTTGCCCCCCACTAGTCCCGTCTAGTTGTGTCTGATTCCCGGCTTCGACCTCCCGCTCTCATTGACCACTCTCTCCCGGATTTGCCCCTTTTCTCTACTTTGATTCCCCGGCTTTTGACCCTACGCTTCCTCGACAATTCTCCCTCTAGATTTTCCCCACTGTACCTTCGCCTGCTCTTTAATAAAAGCAGTGTTTACTCACATTGTGACTGTCTCGTCTTGTGTGTGTGTGTGCGGGTTACAATTGCTGGAAATTTCTCTATCACCTCTTTTGCCATCTGATGTCAAGACAAATATTTTACCCAAAATGTAATAGTTCTTGGGGTATCATTTCAAATGTACCTTATGACTGTTGGGAAAACTCAAATTAGTTGGTGAATATTATGGATAGAAAAATGTATGTTTACATTTATATTACTATATTTTTTGTCTAATAAATCATTTGTCTTCTGTTAACAAATGTTACAATTACAATCACCTGCACAAAGGTGGGTAGTAACTTGTTACATTTACTCTGTTACATTTACTTGAGTAACATTTTGGGGAACATTTTACTTTTAGAGTAGGTTTAAAAGTGGGTACTTTCAAAAATAAATTCTTACTTTTACTTCTTTACAATGTCGTTACATTACTGGGTTTAATTTGAATTAATGTGTAATTTATTGAGAGATTATTGAATGGGACTTTTACAAAAGTGGAAGTTCACAGCTGAGTGTGATGAGACGCTCCTCACTCAAGTCATTAATGCAGCAGCATCAAACTCTTCAAAGTGAAACACTTTCTTTGGAAAGAATGAGAAAAAAAGAATAGTTCCGTCATGCAATGCCTTCTTTTAACACCAAGACAAGCTGATATTTCAAGATTAAAGTCACAGCTCCAACTTAAGGCAGCACGCTAAGGTAAATTTTGGCTTTAATTCTAATGCAGGCTTTTCTGTGTAATGAGATGGTCATTTTCAGTGGGCTCTTATGACATCAGTTTTTAAGTGTAAATTTTTAAATCAGTGCAGCAATACATCAGTGTGCATTGTCCCGCATGTCATGAGCAGTATTTATGCATTTACTCAAAACACAGTGAGTGTACCATGACTGGAGTTGGTACACTACGTATTCTGCGTTCTCTGCATTTAGAGAGCGGTGGTACTGCTGTACAGAACTAATGTTGTAAATACTTACAACACTGAAATAAGAATCCACACAGGATTTTAAAAGCTATGAAATAGCAAAAGAAGGCATTATATTTCACCATTGTCTATAATGCCCTTGTGGGACATTTTCACGTTTTCACTGTAATAATTACTAGAAATGTTACCAAACCTCTCTTCTTGACAAATTCATCCAGATCTGACAAGAGCCCTTAAAGGAATAGTTCACCCAAAAATTACAATTCTCATTATTTACTCACCCTCATGAAACCCCATATGTGTATTACTTTCTTTCATCTGCTGAACTTAAATAAAGATTTTTAGAAGAATTTCTCAGCTCTGTAGGCCCATAAAATGCAAGTGAATGTTTGGCAATGAGAGTATGTGAGCAAAGCGGAGTGGGAGCGGAGCAAGGAGTGGAGCAGCATGATTTTGCCTGGAGCCAGGGGCGCAACTACCCAGTGTTAGAGGGGTATGCAGCAACAATTTTGGCGCCCCCCCACACCCCACTTATAAATAAATAAGTTTGCCGGACATCATCATGTATGGGCTTCAAATAATAAAGGTTTATTTGAAAGTATATCAGACAGCCACTGTAGGCCTACGGTATATATGTACATATATATATTATTAACAATGTTAACAAATAATAAAAAGTTACAAACAGAATAAACAGTAACAAACAGAATAAACAGTTAGAACTAGTCAGTCACCGATTCTCGATGCCCAATCCAAGTAACAATGTTGCTACCAAACATTCAAAAGCGCTCTTTAGTTTCTACTAAATTGTAACATGGCGTGCCTTTTCACTTGCACATTTATCTAGTATTGCATCGAATGAAATGGTTCGTGCCACACTGTTTTCAATTGAAATGACTGCTAATTGGGTTAAGCGATCAATACTCATGTTGGAACGAAGGTATGTCTTTATCAGCTTTAGCTTGCTGAATGATCTCTCCACAGAGGCAACTGTCATAGGCATTGTCAGGAAAACTCTCAGGGCTACTGTTACATTTGGAAAAACCAAATCAAGGTTCTCCTGTAGGAGGAAATTTAATTTATCCAGTGCCTTTTCATGACCCCTAAGTAGACGGCTCGCTGGGTAAATTTCCTGAATGATATCCCTTGAAACATCATTGGTAGCTAGGGCATATCCTTGTCACTGATTCCTCCAACTCAGCTTTTGTCATGTGTTCCATTTTAAAAATGAACTTAAACTTTTCGGACACAAGCTGAAGATTGCAAAATCAGTCAGACAACTCCTGAATTACTGTGTCAACAATTGCATTAAAAACCATGCACCTAAAATGGGTCTCAGGTTCCTGTTCATAATGGCCACTGCTGGAATCATCACCATGAAATCTCTTTTGTTTTCTGAAACGTCTCTCTCTAAACTCAGGGGAAGCATCCATCTCAATGGCTATTCGGCGTGCAATGTCAAGGGATTTTTGAAAGCCCTCCACTCTATACTTAAGCAAGAAATCTTTAAGAGAGTCTATCATTCTAATGGCAGTGTCCATCGATATGTTCACTGCTTGCATTGCCTTGCTGACATAGGTGATCTCTGACAATAGATCATACCAAACCAGGAGGCACATGAGGAACTCCATGCTGACAATCTCGCCAGACAGCGACTTTGCCTCTGAGACAGTTTTGCCGTCTTTTTCCACTTCCTCAAGCTTTTCCAAAGCATCAAGAATCCCCCCTAACTGGAAACGTACAGCTTTGACGGAGTCTATTTTTGCTTCCCCCCTGGTATCACTCAGAGGCTTCAGTGTTATGTCCACAAATTCTTTCAGAATATCCCACCTCTTCACTGAAGCCGAAAAAATGGTGTACAGTCTTTGGAGAGTGCCAAAAAAGGTTAGACACATTCTGTTTGATGACGCAGCATCACATAACAGGAGGTTCAGACTGTGGCTACAGCAGGGGATAAATAGTGCCTCAGGAAACTTCTGCTGCACCAATGCATGCACACCCTTGTGTATACCCCTCATATTTGAATCTAAAAATTCATTTTGAGTGCACCAGGTAAGATATCCTGTGGTTTCTTTAGAAGCTACCTTCCTAAGATGGTCTGCTAGTGTGACATCATATCGTGCTATGACCTCAAGGACACCCAGGAAATTTCCATTTTTAGGATCTCCTAACTTAGCATTCTTCCCCCTTAGTGGCAAGTTCCTTTCTGCAAGGAAGAGTATGCAGTCAATCACTCTCATTAACACACTTCTCCAGTGTGCCTTTTCAGCATCTATGGCTCTTTGCAATGTTCTGTCAATAGTTTTACCAAGGCATAAGCGTGATGCTAATTTTTTCCACAACAGATAAGCATTGATGTGATCACCACTGGTTTCATGGTGCTGCAGTGTTTTTGAAAGACACTGCCAGTTATTGTACCCCACCACAAAGCGTGTGTCTACAACTCTAGCTCCACCAAAAAGCTTACATGCAAAACAATACACTTTATTTGTGCTTTTGGAGTACAGTAACCAATCCCGCTGCACTTTTTCTCCATTGGACATTGAACGAAAACAGTATACTTTGGAAAAACATCTACTCTTGTCTGATCTTGGATACGGCCCATCAGGACATTTCTGTGGGCCATTCTCAACCATATACTGCCTAAATGAGTCCCCAATCTGGTGTGGTGGTGGCCAGTCAGATGGATCTTCTGAGTAATGCCTTGTCTCAGCCCTCTCCTCTTCACCTCTCTGTTCCATATTCTCTTCCACCTCATCTTCACCTCTCTGTTCCATATTCTCTTCCACATTCTCCTCCAATTCCTCCTCAGTGGTGAGTGGCTTTCCATATCTGTCTGCACTCATTTTTACCCAAAAAGGACACAGTGAATAGGTTGGTCAACATAACTTCAAACCATACTGGACATTTAGTTTTGTGTAGTCTAACTAATATAACTCCTACCTGATGTCATCTCTGGACTCCTCTATACTTGATGCCATCGCCGACATCATGTCTGTCTCTTTTACCCCTTGCCTGTGTTCTTCTCCACTAAGACATTGTCAAACAAACATTATGTAATAGATTTTCCATATTACTTTTTCCATATTAATAATATTAATAAATTAATCTGTTGGTATCAAGTGGCTCCCTCTACACTTCCACCTAATGTTAGGCCTTTCCTGATCCACCATCCTCACACCTGAAAGAAATGAACTCACTGTTAAATAAAGCAGCCTAAATTAAATTCTTAAATCAGCCTAGTGATGGCAAGACAACTATTATGCAGTAAGGTTATGCTGCTGTTGAAATTACATTAACATTTTGGATTTTAAAAAGTACAAATATGGCACACACACACACACACATATATATATAGATAGATATGTAATTACAGGGTCACATCTCTCTCTCCCTTTAAAGGTCTGTGCGATATATATATATATATATATATATATACAGGTGAAACTCGAAAAATTAGAATATCGTTCAAAAGTTAATTAATTTCAGTAATTCAACTTAAAAGGTTAAACTAATATATTATATAGACTCATTACAAGCAAAGTAAGATATTTCAAGCCTTTATTTGATATAATTTTGATGATTATGGCTTACAGCTTATGAAAACCCCAAATTCAGAATCTTAGAAAATTAGAATATTACATGAAATCAATAATAAAAAAAGGATTTTAAATACAGAAATGCCGGCCCTCTGAAAAGTATAATCATGCATATGTACTCAGTACTTGGTTTGGGCCCCTTTTGCATTAATTACTGCCTCAATGTGGCGTGGCATGGATGCTATCAGCCTGTGGCACTGCTGAGGTGTTATGGAAGACCAAGATGCTTCAATAGCGGCCTTCAGCTCTTCTGCATTGTTTGGTCTCATGTCTCTCATCTTTCTCTTAGCAATGCCCCATAGATTCTCTATGGGGTTCAGGTCAGGCGAGTTTGCTGGCCAATCAAGCACAGTAATACCATGGTCATTGAACCAGGTTTTGGTACTTTTGGCAGTGTGGGCAGGTGCCAAGTCCTGCTGGAAAATGAAGTCAGCATCTCCATAAAGCTTGTCTGCTGAAGGAAGCATGAAGTGCTCTAAAATGTCCCGGTAGACGGCTGCGTTGACTCTGGACTTCATAAAGCACAGTGGACCAACACCAGCTGATGACATGGCTCCCCAAACCAACACAGACTGTGGAAACTTCACACTGGACTTCAAGCATCTTGGATTGTGTGCCTCTCCATTCTTCCTCCAGACTCTGGGACCTTGGTTTCCAAATGAGATGCAAAATTTGCTCTCATCAGAAAAGAGGACTTTGGACCACTGAGCAACAGACCAGTTCTTTTTTTCTTTAGCCCAGGTAAGACGTCTGACATTTGAAGCCCATGTCCAGGATCCGTTTGTGTGTGGTGGCTCTTGATGCAGTAACTCCAGCCTCAGTCCACTCCTTGTGAAGCTCCCCCACACATTTGAATGGCCTTTTCCTGACAATCCTCTCCAGGCTACGGTCATCCCTGCTGCATGTGCACCTTTTTCTTCCACACTTTTCCCTTCCACTTAACTTTCTATTAATGTGCTTTGATACAGCACTTTGAGAACATCCAACTTCTTTTGCAATTACCTTTTGAGGCTTTTCCTCCTTGTGGAGGGTGTCAATGATGGTTTTCTGCACAACTGTCAGGTCAGCAGTCTTCCCCATGATTGTGAATTCAACTGAACCAGACTGAGAGACCATTTAAAGGCTCAGGAACCCTTTGCAGGTGTTTTGGATTAATTAGCTGATTAGAGTATGACACTTTGAGCCTACAATACTGAACCTTTTCACAATATTCTAATTTTCTGAGATTCTGAATTTGGGGTTTTCATAAGCTGTAAGCCATAATCATCAAAATTATATCAAATAAAGGCTTGAAATATCTTACTTTGCTTGTAATGAGTCTATATAATATATTAGTTTCACCTTTTAAGTTGAATTACTGAAATTAATGAACTTTTGCACAATATTCTAATTTTTCGAGTTTCACCTGTATGTATGTGTGTGTGTATATATATATATATATATATATATATATATATATATATATATATATATATATATATATATATATATATATATATATATATATATATATACATACATACACACACACACACACACACATAGCACAGATTTTTAAAGAGAGAGAGAGAGAGAGAGAGATGTGACCCTACCATAGGGTTTAACCAAAATCTAAATGTAAATATCAGCAACATTATTTTGCATTAAGTTAGCAAACACTTGCCAGTCTGTTAACATTAATATTTGCAAGCCTCCAAGTTTGCTAGCAAATCTATGCATGATTCCATGGTAAACCAGAGATATTGCATTAGTTGTTTTCCAGATTATTGTCATTTATCGTACATGCTACCTTATATTTTTCAGTTTTCAGCTCAGCAACCTCGGTTTTGCATATTCTAAGCTAGCTAGCTACATATCCTGGCTGCTACATTCCCAGTCTTAGCAAACGCTAGCTAGTCTGTTAACATGAATATTTGCAAGCTTCCAAGCACAGACGTCACACTTTAAATCCTACCTGTTGCCTTTCACCATCCACTTATTAAGCTGCTGTCGCATCCCTTGACATGCAATCTCCTTTTCCCTCTTTCTTTTTCTGTTTTTAGCCCCCGACAGCTTTTTTGCTTTATCCATCTTTGAGTTTTAACGACAACTCACTCCTGCTGCTCACTCAGCGCTCGTGCCGCGATATTACCCTTCTGTCAAAATAAATTCTATGATGGAATCTTATGAGAATGTATATAACTTTTTTATATTTAACTTATATAACTTTTATATAAATTTATAAAACTTATATCAATTAGAATTTTTTATTTTTTATTTTATTTTTTTTTTTACCATCGCCATGGTGCGGCACCCCTATGCGCCGCATATAGCGCATACCCACTTTTTGCACCACTGCCTGGAGCAAGCAGCGGGTTTTTAAAAAATTGGAGCATCATTGTTTTCTCTTGCTCCAAAAGCGCTCCACTTATGCTCCATCACGGGTAAAACACCTGTTAACGCAATGGACCTTAATGCAATAATTTACCACGTGTTAAGCAGTATTAAACACTATTGGAATGAAGGAAGATAGAATTTCTGATATAACCAGAATGTGATAAAAAAAAATCTCATTTAAAATTTAGCAGCACTTGGTAATGTTCGACCTCCAGCGCAAATGTTACTTTCGCTTTCTGTTTTCAAAAGTTGACTGAATATGAAACTGGACAAAAGCCTATGTAAACCCCCGAAATCATAAGTTGCCCTATTTCTTTGTGCTTTGGCTTTGCACATACTGCGTACAGCCTGTAAAAATAGACATAGGCATAATCTAGCCTATAGAATAAGTTCCTTTGCTGTCGGTAGCCTATGGGAGACTCCGTTCTGTTGAATATGCAGCAGGTAGGAGAGGAGCTTGCACAGTCGTTGACATCAACTAACGTTACTTAGTGGCAAGTTAACAGCAGTTAGCAGGAAAGACAGCAAAAATGAAGCAAATGAGGCTTTGGGGATTTTTCCGAAAGAAGTCAGTGGGTAAGAATTCACATTTGTTTTTGTCCTTAAAGTCTGAAGATCATCATCTGGCTGGCTTTCACCCACAGTAGGCTAAACCTCAAGTGGTCCACTACCGACTGACATTACGGAAACTGCAGTTCGAGTCCCGTTCAGAGTGTACTTTTCTTGTTTATCAGGTGTTGTTTTCGCTAAGGATAACCAATAAGCATTAGCATAAAATGTATGTGTGACTTCTTTTTTGATATTAGTTTGTAGTAAATATACACTTTGATTTGATTAAATAGTTTTGTAGATTGTAGCAAAGATTAGCAACTGACTGAGGAGCCAGCAGCAGCAGCTGTGCCAGAATCAGGCATGGAAAGTGGTAACAATTTATCAGTCACTTTACTTTAGAGAAAGTTAAAAGTGAAACATTGTTTATCCCAATGATCCTAATGAAAGGATTTTGACAGATGAATTATTCTCATAGAGATGATGAAAATTATATACAGTTCGATGCCATGGTGTGTCACTGAACTTAGACTAAAGTCATTCATGTATTGCTTTAACTTAGGATCTTATACATCATTTTGACTATTTATGTCAAAAAATATAAATTATTTATATTTAATATTTTTTTACCTCACTTTACTCACTATAATATAACTCTTTTGTGATGACTTTATGGTAATGTACGTGAAAATTAAAGAATCATGATAGATCTTAGGGCAATCCCACTGATCTGCTCTTCCCAATACATTTTCTTCAATGGTATTGGTCTACAAATTGAAATATGTAGCACTTGATGAATTGGCTGTTTGAAGCTGATTTGCAATAAGTTATGTGCTGTATTTGTTCTTTTGCATCACAGATAATTCGGGGAGGAGAGAGAATGAGTTAGTCGAGGATAGTACTAGAGTGGAAGATTTAGGAACTGTAGAAACACGCCCAGCCAGAGCAAATCTCAAAGAATACCCTCTCACCAGCTTTGGACTACAGAGAAGTGGTTGCTAGTGTGAAAATAAAATTGTCTGGGCTGAGCCCCGGATGTCCTTAAATGCTGGAAACGCCTCTGCAGAAAACACGACGATAATCCATTCATATGTAGAGAGAAAATCTAAACGTCATCAATACATATATCTATATCTCTCCCCTATTAAATATTTTGAATAATCATATCATCATTCTAATCTAATGCATCACAATCTTAACAGTATGCTATTATGTCGCGCATTAAATAGAAATTAACTTTTAACGACGCAAAACACCAACTGAACTAATCAACATGTTAATATTGCATAGTTTGAATTTTATCGATTGCATCTAAATGTATTTTAGTGCTGTAGGCTAATTTGCGCATTATACATTTGCTGATGAAGAAGCTCAGAAAATGCAAATAGAGGAAGATTTAAAAACGATAGTATTTTGAAAAGTAAACTCTGCATTAGACATATAGTTTTGACAGGCTAATCAAGTTTTGATTAAAAAAAGTTTAGAACATTCTGAGAATTTATTTTTCTTTGTTCACAGAATTATAGGGCTAGATTAATTAAAAGAAGTGCAATAATAGGCAATAATTAGGCAATAATACATAGACCTAATAATGTTTTTTTTTTTTTTTTGGTAATTTATTAATTTGATTTAATTTGTTGTTTTGTGTTTGTTCTGGTAATATATATATATATATATATATATATATATATATATATATATATATATATATATATATATATATAATATAATATAATATAATTTTGGTTAATTTTAGGGAATCATTTTCAAAAATAATTACTTACTGTACTTATATATTTGATGATACTGTAAATATATTACCTGTAGTAAGTCCATCTATCCTCTGGGAAGTTTCTACAGCCTTTAGAATGAGAAAATATAATTTAGTTCAATTTAAGTGATTATTTAAAAAACAAATTGATTACTGTACTTATATAATTGATGATACTGAAATAATGTCGCCAGTAGTAAGTCCATCTAGCCTCTGGGAATTTAGTAAAGCCTTTACAATGAAAAAATATTATTTAGCTGAATTTGAGTGAATATTTAAAAACATAATTGATTACTGTACTTATATAATTGATCATATTTTAATAATCTCACCTGTAGTAATCTGTCTATTCTCTGGGAAGTTACTACAACCTTTAGAATGAGAAAATATAATTTTTGTGAATTTTTGTGAATATGTTTCAAAGATAATTGATTAATGTACTTATATAATTGATCATAATGTAATAATCTCACCTGTAGTAAATCTGTCTATCATCTGGGAAGATACTACTGCCTTTAGAATGAGAAAATATGATTTTGGTTAATTTTAGTAAATTTATGTATTTTTTTAATTGCTTACGGTACTTATATAATTGATGATACTGTAATAATCTCACCTGTAATAAGTCCATATATCTTCTGGGATGTTTCTACAGTCTTTAGAATGAGAAAATATACTTATATTGAATTTTAGTGAATATTTAAAAAACAAATTGTTTATTGTACTTATATAATTGATGATAATGTAATAATGTCGCCAGTAGTAAGTCCATCTAGCCTCTGGGAAGTTAATACAGCCTTTAGAATGAGAAAATATAATTTTACTGAATTTTAGTGAATATTAAAAAAAATAATTGATTACTGTACTTATATAATTGATGATACTATAATAATCTCACCTCTAGTAATTCCATCTATCCTCTGGGAAGAGACTGCAGCCTTTAGAATGAGAAAATATGATTTTGGTTAATTTTAGTAAATATATGTATTTTTTTATTGCTTACTGTACTTATATAATTGATCATACTGTAATAATCTCACCTGTAGTAAGTCCGTCTGTTCTCTGGGAAGTTACTACAATCTTTAGAATTAGAAAATATAATTTTACTGAATTTTAGTTAATTGTTTTTTAAAATATTTACTGTACTTATATAATAGATCATACTGTAATAATATCATCTGTAGTACATCCATCTATCCTCTGGGAAGTTACCACACCCTTTAGAATTATAAAATCTCTATTCGGTTAATTTTAGTTAATTGTTTTTTAAAATGTTTACTGTACTTATATAATTAATCAGACTGTAATAATCTCATCTGTAGTACATCCATCTATCCTCTGGGAAGTTACCACAGCCTTTAGAATGAGAAAATATAATTTTGGTTAATTTTAGTAAATATATATATTTTTTAAATTGCTTACTTATTTAATTGATCATATTTGAATAATCTCACTTGTAGTAAGTCCGTCTATCCTCTGGGAAGATACTACAAACTTTAAAATTAAAAACTATAATTTTGGTTAATTTTAGTGAATATTTTTCAAAGATAATTGCTTACTGTACTTATGTATATTTGATGATTCTGTAATAATATTACCTGTAGTAAGTCCATCTATCGTAGTTTCTAGAGCCTTTAGAATGAGAAAATGTGATTTTGGTTAATTTTAGTAAATATATATATTTTTTAAATTGCTTACTGTATTTATATAATTGATTATACTGTAATAATCTCACCTGTAGTAAGTCCGTCTATCCTCTGGGAAGATGCTACAGACTTTAGAATGAAAAAATATAATTTTGGTTAATTTGAATAAATATGTCTAAATCTAAAGGTTGTAGTAACTTCCCAGAGAATAGACGGACTTACTACAGGTGAGATTATTACAGTATAATCAATTATATAAATACAGTAAGCAATTTAAAATATATATGACTGAATTTTAGTTAATTGTTTTTTAAAATGTTTACTGTACTTATATAATAGATCATACTGTAATAATCTCATCTGTAGGACATCCATCTATCCTCTGTAGTAAGTGTAGAGTATGAACGGAAAATCATGAACTCATTAATTCTGAATGCAATGCACACATTTTTACTAAGGGTCCTAAAAACCCACACTCTGATCCTCCCCATCTAAATCACCGGGTAGTGCCAGCAAGTCGGGGAATAGAGTGCTTTCTTGACACTTTTACGACACAAAGAGCCTCTCCAGAGATCCTCGTGACATCGCTATCCAGTCTCGCTTTACAACATCAAAGGGGGCTGTGACTCTTCCCACACCCCCTCCTTAGATGAGAAAGGAATGCCAGATGATGAAATCTATACACCGACACGTTCCTACCATTTAAACCCAGAAATGGTTGATATTAGGAATAAATAAAGACTTATTCCTGTATGCTTGGGTATTTCTGCTGTGGTATCAAACTAGTTAAGATTGTTAGTGTGTAGTTAAACTCTGAGGGCTTATATAAAGAGTCTAAGAGTATATATTCACTTTTAAGTATACCAAATACAAGTTTCTTGGTATCAAATTAAACCTTTCGACTCGCCCTTGCTGAATATATATATATGGTTACATTAAAATGTATTCTGCTATGTTTTACCATCTTTTGAGTGATTCAAACCACTTCCAGACCCTGTTGTAAATTAGGCAAATGACGAGCCTTGACAAGACAAAGGGAACCATCTCGCGCCAAAACTGAGGAGCCTCATTGGGTCATTCCTCCCAAAGGAGGCGTGACCTCCCTACCTTAAAAGTCAGGATCTGGTGTTGAATCGCTCTCTTGTCTCTCTTATCCGTTTGCTCTCTTGCTTTCTTACTCCCGTACTCTTCTGAACCTCTTCAAGTGTTCTTCAACTTCTCTTCATGCTCTCTCGTTTTTCTTTCTTTGTCTTTTATTTTATTTGCCATTTATCTCAGTCTTTTCCTTGTCTTCGGACAAAACTCAGCTCCCTCAGTCAACAACTACTCTTTAAGATGTTTTGAACTTCCCGCGAGCGATCGACGCTCAGGAAGCACCAAGAGAAGGCCTCCATCTCACGGACGCAACGAGGACACAATAAACACGCAGTCTTGTTCAGCGACACAAAGATCCATTGTGCAAGTATTATTTCATCTAAATTCAAATGCTTTAAAGCGTGTAATTCCCGTGCTGGCTCTTAAGGTTTAACTGTTGTAACAAGTTTGCTATCCCTGTAATATCTTTATTTTCCTTCCTGTTTTACTTTGTTTGTTCTATGTTAAATGTTTGTTGTTAAATGTGTTCTACGTTTGTTAAGTTTCTGATATATCCTAGTTCCTTGTATTAAACCCACTTATACGCTTGATTGTCTCTGTTTGTTGGTCATAGAGCAAGGCCTCTTTAAAGTGCGATCTAAAGCTACGAGCTGATATTATCAAAGTAAGTTAACGTGCTTTGATTAAGTAGGCTTATACTAAGAATAAACCTTCTGGAGAATTGATCAAGAGTATCGAGCAAAGTGGTTCGGTGGACGAACTGATTGGTTGCGGTACGGGTTAATTCCATTAAGGTGTTCTGAAAATTAATACAGCCTGTCTGCATATGATGTATATTCCTAATTAATTATAATTCGTTGTGTTTAATTATCTATATATATCTGAAGCAGACTTTTGGGCCATATAGCCCCTGTTTTGGGGCAATTTAGAATGTATTGTTATCTAGTTCAAACCGTATGATTAATCATTGATTACAATCATTAATATTAATTGTACATTCCCCAAACCTGAACCAAGAAACCCTACATAAGTCTCACCTGTAGTAAGTCCATCTATTCTCTGGGAAGTTACCACACCCTTTAGAATTAGAAAATATCATTTTGGTTAATTTTAGTGAATATCTTTCAAAGATAATTGCTTACTGTGCTTATATATTTGATGATTCTGTAATAATATTACCTGTAGTAAGTCCATCTATCCTCTGGATAGTTTCTATAGCCTTTAGAATGAGTAAATATGATTTTGGTTAATTTTAGTAAATATATATATTTTTTAAATTGCTTACTGTACTTATATAATTGATAATACTGTAATAATCTCACCTGTAGTAAGTCCATCTAGCCTCTGGGAAGTTAATAAAGTCTTTAGAATGAGAAAATATACTAATGTTGAATTTTAGTGAATATTTAAAAAACAAAATGTTTACTGTACTTATAAAATTGATGATAATGTAATAATGTCGCCAGTAGTAAGTCCATCTAGCCTTTGGGAAGTTAATACAGCCTTTAGAATGAGAAAGTATAATTTTTCTGAATTTTAGTGAATATTTAAAAAAAAATAATTGATTACTGTACTTATATAATTGATGATACTATAATAATCTCACCTCTAGTAATTCCATCTATCCTCTGGGAAGAGACTGTAGCCTTTAGAATGAGAAAATATGATTTTGGTTAATATTAGTAAATATATGTATTTATAAAATTGCTTAATGTACTTATATAATTGATCATACTGTAATAATCTCACCTGTAGTACATCTGTCTATCCTATGGGAAGATACTACAGCCTTTAGAATGAGAAAATATAATTTAGCTGAATTTTAGTGAATATCTTTAAAAATAATTGATTACTGTACTTATATAATTGATCATACTGTAATAATCTCACCTGTAGTAAATCTGGCTATCCTTTGGGATGGCACTACAGCCTTTAGAATGAAAAAATATAATTTTGGTTAATTTTAGTGAATATTTTTCAAAGATAATTGCTTACTGTACTTATATAATTGATCATAATGTAATAATCTCATCTCTAGTAAATCCATCTATCCTCTGGGAAGTTACCACAGCCTTTAGAATGAGAAAATATAATTTTGGTTAATTTTAGTAAATATATATATTTTTTAAATTGCTTACTTTATTTATATAATTGATCTTACTGTAATAATCTCACCTGTAGTAAATCTGTCTATTCTCTGGGAAGTTACTACAACCTTTAGAATGGGAAAATATAATTTAACTGAATTTTTATGAATATTTAAAAAACATAATTGATTAATGTACTTATATAATTGATCATAATGTAATAATCACACCTGTATTAAATCTTTCTATCCTCTGGGACGGTACTACAGCCTTTAGAATGAAAAAATATAATTTTGGTTAATTTTAGTGAATATTTTTTTTTAAAGAATTGATGACTGTACTTATATAATTGATCATACTGTAATAATCTCATCTGTAGTAAATCCATCTATCCTCTGGGAAGTTACTTCAGCCTTTAGAATGAAAAAATATAATTTTGGTTAGTTTTAGTGAATTGTTTTTTAAATTAACAATATAATAGATCATACTGTAATAATCTCACCTGTAGTAAGACCATCTATACTCTGGCAAGTTTCAACAGCTTTTAGAATGAGAAAATATCATTTTGGTGAATTTTTGTGAATATTTAAAAAAATTATTGATTAATGTACTTATATAATTGATCATAATGTATTAATCACACCTGTATTAAATCTTTCTATCCTCTGGGATGGTACTACAGCCTTTAGAATGAAAAAATATAATTTTGGTTAGTTTTAGTGAATATTTATTTTTTAAAGAATTGATGACTGTTCTTCTATAATTGATTATACTGTAATAATCTCACCTGTAGTAGTGCGTCCGTATATCGTCTAAACAATTATTACAGCCTTTAGAATTAGAAAATATAATTTAGCTGAATTTTAGTGAATTAAAAAAAAAACATTATTACTGTACTTATATAATTTATCATGCTGTAATAATCTAATCTGTAGTAAATCCATCTATCCTCTGGGAAGTTACCACAGCCTTTAGAATTAGAAAATATAATTGTAGTTAATTTAAGCCTATAAGGTTCAAGAGATCTGAGCAAAAACGAGAATTTGCTAATTATACTGCCACCGCGTGGATGATTGTTAAAAAATTTCATAAGCGGCTTATAAGGTGTTATAAGGTCCTGAAATTGGATTGGCCATTTTTTTTAAACAATATGCTAGTATTTGAACCAAAGGAGATTAATATTTATTTTTACAGTTTTTAGTTGTAGCACCCCCATCCTCTCAAATGGGCTGTAACTTTTAGACTTTATAATTTGCCTAAAATTTGTTTATTATTATTATACATCCATCTGTGATTGCACCAGAGAGAAGGGATTTTCTATAATTGGCTGTTTAGTCTTTTAAGGTTTCTGTCCTGTATTGCAGAAAAAAGTTTACTCCAAAGATTTGTATGTATTTTTAAGTGTATATTTTGCATAAATAAAATTATATGAAACAACATGTGCTTTGTGTTTGATTAATTATAACATATGCTGATTTATTCAAGTATTTGGGATTTTAAAATGGAAAGTGAAAATCTGTTGATGTATATACATTGCATTGTTTCGCCCAACTGAAATCTACATAGATTCAAAGAAAACCAATTAGGTCGATTTTATGTTTGTTTTCAATGGAGTGAACGACTGTGATTCAACATAACTTTCAATGGACGTCGAGCAAAGATTGGTAGCGAATGTTCCCTAAAAATCCCCGAATGTCACCCTGAACGTCCTTTAGACTTAAACGTCTAAAGGACGTTCAGGGTGACATTCAGGGATTTTTAGAGCCCTAAACGAAGATGTTCAGGGAACGTTCGAAGTGGCCATTCAGGGGACGTTCTGGGGACCTGTTTTTGTTAGCTGGGGAGATGCCTTATCATTAGGCTGTGTTCACACTGCCAGCGACACATAGCAACATAAACGATATCATCTCATTCATTTTCAATGAGAGCTGGCGATTTCCGGCAACACGAGCGATGGCGACCGTTGGTGACTGGATGTGGGCGTGTACAGCGATGCATCAAAGTTGAGAAATGTTTAACTTTATGCAAATGAAGAGCGACTTTCGGGAGCGACAGCCAATATGAGAGAAGATGGTAGAGCTCACGTGATCCTAATATTTTAATAATAATATTTATTGTAAAGAAACCGTGCTGTTTAGACTCTCCATTCACACCACTAGCGACCTAACCGCCAGCCACTGGCGACATGCAGTGACAAAGTAGCTGGCAGTGTGAACGCAGCTTTAAAGTTGGAGTTAGCCATTCCTGAGAAAGTCTGAACATTTGAATTCAACAGCCTAACAAACACACCCCTCCCTTCAGTGCTCCTTCAGAAGCTCCACCCCCCAAATTCATGCACGCAGAATATTTTTGTGTGGATCAGTCCAATCCACTTTGTTTCAATAGTATCCAGCTGCAGACCCGCAGCACCACCAGTTTCAGAACCCCAGCGCCAGAACCTGAAGTGAGGGGCGGAGCTTACGTTCGAAACCGAGTAGCGCCACCTAACGTTTTGGAGAGTACTTTGCTTTTATTACAAACAAAACATCATACTTTATACGTATGTTATAATGATTCTTTAAGGTACAGTACAATAAGCATTTTAAAACATTGATCTTGTGTAATAAAATTGCATATAGTTATCCGTTTCATTGTATTATGAGAGTTACTTCCTGATCATGATGGTGAAAAAAAATGCTTGAAACTTATGGGCATTTTATATAAAATATACTTTATTTCACAAGAACATGAGCAGCATGCATTTTTCTTTATGTAAAATAAAACATGTCAAAAAACTAAAAAAGAGAGAAAATTCAGCATAATTTTAAAAGAAACAATAAAAATGTATACAACAAATGACCAATTCACCCCTAGGCCCATTTTATCATGATAATCCTGTATAAATTAAACTTAAAATGTATCAAATGAGGAATTCACTCTCAGGCCCATTTTGTCCTTACATTCTTGCTAAAATAACTCCATGTCATCCCTGAACACAAAATGAAATAGAAAGGGCTCTCTGGAAGCTTCTGACTGTTCCAGGAGATTGTTGCGGGCCTTTTCCTTGTGGTCTTCATTCATTCGAAATGTCTCTACAAGAGATGAAAGCACCACACAATAATCTCAACGTAAAAAACCCCTCAACTATAAGGTAACATTAACTCACAAACAATGCATATAACAGAGGAACGTGGAACAAACACTTTAACACCTTCACAAGATGTCTTCAAAACGTCACCGCAAGGCTCATTTACAACACGCAAAAATGTATCGAACCATCCGTAGAATTTTTTTTTAATACAGTAAAGTATGACAACATATTCAAGCTTCATTAAGATGATAAAGTTATGCACAAATTAAATATTTAGCAGATAAACGCTGAACTTAATATATGCGATAATTTTTCACAACATGATGTCAAAAACGTTACACAACTCACCATGCTCTCCGCCATGCTTGTCTCATTGTCAATAACTCCGCTCCTCACTTCAGGTTCTGGCGCTGGGGTTCTGAAACTGGGGTTCTGAAACTGGTGGTGCTGCGGGTCTGCAGCTGGATATGTCTCCTTTGTTTATTTCCCATTTACAGAGCCAGGGCTGTGTACAACCACATTGTTTTGGATCAGGTCCGGGTATCGTTCGTTCATTTGTTTTTGCTTTCATATATAAAAACGAAAAAACGAGAAAACAACTCCTTTTTTCGTTTTTTCGTTTTTTTTTGAAAAACGAAAAAACTAAATTATGACTTGATTTTTGGTTTTCCCGTTCTTGCACGGAAATCAGAAAAACGACTTGATATTCCGATTTTCCCCTGTGGGTGGGGCTAAATCTGATTGGCAGGATATGCATTCATTGTTTTTCAAATTAAGAGTTTTCCAAACACTGTATTTGTTAGCCTGTAAAATTAATAGTCTATATGCATGCTATTTGTCACCCAATTATTTGGCTTCACTGACTGAAAAAATCTATTGAAATAGCCTAAATTCAAGCCTAAAAGCCTGTTCACGCACTGACAGTTGTCATTATACAAATTTAAATAATACATATATTCTTTGTTTTAGATGTTTTTATTAACTTAAATTCTTATGAATAATATATTTTTTATAATGTCTATTTGTTATTTATGGCCTGTATGCACATACACATAAATATGCTTTGAGGTTCCTAGTAATATGCCACATGCAGGCTATAGTCAAAGTTTAGTGCTATATTACATCGTCATTATAATACAATATAATGCAGGATTGTCATCTGTCCTCTTATGTCAGATTCTTAAATTTAGTCAACAAATTCAATCAGAATGCAAAGACACTGTGTTTGGTGTATGGTTACTATGACCAAATAAAAGGAAGTCGGTATCAATATAATACATTTTTGGATTGAGATTTTGGATTGAGATTGACCCAGGCTGTTTAGCCTGCGTCATGTGGATTTACACATACACAGCAAATTATAATTGCATAAATTATGTTAAGAGATTAATGTTTTAAATGTAAAAAATTGTATGTAGAAATATGAAATTATTGGAAAAAAAATGAAACGTCTACTTTTTAACTATATGAAACTAACACCGCCATTAGATGGCGGCAAGTCTCTAATGAGGGAGTTGATTCCTTTATTCCAGGGGTCGACAAGTAAGGTTGGCATCGGGCCAAAAAATATTTTTGACACTAGATGGCTGGCCAGAACATAGTCAATGGATAATTTAAGAAATTAATTGATGAAAAATGCAACTAGAATTGCATGTGACAGACTGTTACAGTGTCTTTTGTAACTGGTAGTGAGCTGTTACTCTGTGTTAAATCCTGTAGTAGGACAGTCATTAACAAAAAGCCACATTTGTGTGGGGGTGTCCGGGTTTTACACTGAATACATTAATAAAGCAGTAGGGATGAGTCACGATTTTCGAATATTCGATTTGTTGATTTAATTATAGAATATCGAATAGGTCGTGCGATTATTGTCTAAACAAATATTGATGAAGTGTTTCTGCCAAATGCCTCTGTTGCAGCAGATATGTATCATCAAGAAGTTGGGTCAACTCTGACCAGGTTGTCCATGTTTGGCAGTAATCCCATCACATCAGTAGAGGACAGAGCCAGTGTGGAACAGCACTTCACAGAACAGTGGCCTGACATTTCTGTTCTTTTTGATGAGGCAGTGAACTACAATGGCACACCTTTCAAAAATGCGTTGATGTGTCTAATAAACACAACAAAAAGATTTGCCTAAAAATTGTTCATGTTTTATTGATTATCTGATGTTTCAACGATTTACTTAATCAAAATAAATGCATGTAACAAGCTAAAATTTCTGTAAGTGTTTCCATGCATATTGAAATATAATTTCATTTACATCTTAGTGAAAGCTACCCTACATTTCAGATGACAAATGTGGATATTTGTAGGCCTATGAGATTATTAATTCATGATTCAAAAGTGTAACAGTTGTTACTTATTTTTATATATTTGATATAGTCTATTGGTGAAGTAGCTTTTTTAATATAGAACTGCTTTTGAAATTATTATACAAATGTAAAATCATTCTGTTGGATAATATTTGTTCCTTAGTGTAAAATGGAAGTATATGGTAATTTTATTATATGAGCAAAAAACTATGCTGTAACAGTTTTAGAACTAGACAAATCTCTGCATTAATAATATGGTATTAAATGCATTAAAAGGCTAATATAAAAATTGCTGTGTTTGCTCGGGATTTGAACCCGTGTCATGATCGTAACGTAAGTTCTACCACTCGGCCAAGAGTGTACTCACTGAGAAATGCCCAAACGTTCGTTTCTCCAGTGTGTGTTCGCTCACATGAGCGAGAAGCGCTCTTCATTCGTTTCATTCCTCAATAGAATAGTAAAAAAATATCAGCTTAATTGCACCTAATTTATTTTTGTTTGTTTATTTGATTTTTTTTGTTATCGCGCTGCTCCCGGCCCGGGAATAGGCTTATGTCGCCAACCGACGTCAAGATAGGCCTACAATATGAAATATATAGGATATATATTGTTCTTGTCTCTATTTTTTCTATTTTTCTGGGCTAAAAATGTTTTATTCTGTTTACTATAGTTGTAGTATTTCATCTTTACTGTTAATTGACATTAACCCCACTTACATTTCAAAATGCGGCAATTGCTGCTGTTTTGCACAATATCCATTTGCGCCACCTGGCGGTCATTTCGCGAATGACTTGAAATGCGACTGGTTTATTTTTCTCTGCGGCGATAATAGGCATTTTGGTTGACTACTGTAGGTGTTTGCCAATGACTGTCTTGAAAGGCATCCTCAAAACTGTAGTGAGCAGGAGTATAGGGACGGCAAAAGTAACCTATATTGCGATGGAATGCAATATAAACTATAAGAAGGGCCTTCTCTCCATTCAGCCTTTTGTCTGATAACCACCGTGACAACTTCAGTGCGTGAACATGTTTACATTTAGGCTATTTCAATAGATTTTTTCAGTCAGTGAAGCCAAATAATTGGGTGACAAATAGCATGCATATAGACTATTAATTTTACAGGCTAACAAATACAGTGTTTGGAAAACTCTTAATTTGAAAAACAATGAATGCATATCCTGCCAATCAGGTTTAGCCCCACCCACAGGGGAAAATCGGAATAGCAAGTCGTTTTTCTGATTTCCGTGCAAGAACGGGAAAACCAAAAATCAAGTCATAATTTAGTTTTTTCGTTTTTCAAAAAAAACGAAAAAACGAAAAAAGGAGTTGTTTTCTCGTTTTTTCGTTTTTATATATGAAAGCAAAAACAAATGAACGAACGATACCCGGATCGTTTCAGCACGCACACGCACACACGCACACACACACACACAGAATGGACAGCTAGTGGATATTGAAGATATATTCATGGAATTTGACAAAAAGTGTGTTGGATTCAAATTATTTACTCCATCTTTAATGCACTGTTCCTATTTCAGCTTCTCCACACTCTACCATGGAACTGCTTTCTGTTTACTAACTTGTGTCAGTCACTAACTTATACTTTGCGATTGAGTTTCTCAGTAGCTGAAATTATATCCGGAAGTTCAATATATTCTATCCGGAAGAGACAAAACAAGGAAGCGCGGGGCACTGAAAGGGGCGGGCTGAATAAGGTGAATACAGCGAGGCTGTTGGTTAATCCCTTCTGCGTATCCGATTGAGACACACAAGCAATTCATCCAAATTCTCGGGTCTCTTATTTTGAAATGTCCTTTTAGCTGTCGTCGGTTCGCTGTTACATACGTTATCCTCATGGCCAAGTAATATTCAAGATATTGATCAGACTGTTCTCTCACGCGACTTAAGATCTTCAGCAGGTAAATGCTCTAACTGAATGTATTAATGTGTTAACGTGTGGATTCAGTGTGATACATATTTGGCAGGTGATCATGTCATCGAGTTTGAATTTACTCAGAACATGTATATCGCATTAAGCTATAGCAAACTTTCATTAGTCAAATCAACAGGATCAGCGCGAACAATAACTAAAAGTGAAATGTCATTGTTTCAAGGTTAAAAAATGTAATTTACTACTTTACATGATGTTTTCTGAAGACAATTAGAGTTAATCCTATTTGATCTGTAGGCTACTATTGGTAACGCAAATATGTCAGCATTTATTCTTAATATTATATCAGAAAGAAGTTTTTGCTTTATTTGACGGAGATCCAATATGATTTAACTGTGTTTTTCTCGGTAATAATACATGTAGAAAAGTAGGTAACTAGATATATAATGGTAAATCTTTGAAAGGGTGTAATTGTTAGCATTAAAATTACACTCCTTGTATACCATATAAAAAGTCACAGATTACTTTAGGTGCATAGCTAAACATAGGCCTATTTTATTTGTTTATTTTACAGAGGTTTTAACTTACCATGACGAATATTAACGGTCAAAGATAATAATTAACAAATTAAAGTCACACGTTTATCTGTGCATATGATTTATGCAAATACAACGTTAGTAGATAACATTAAACTTGATTTATCCCTTGGAATAGAGAATTGCATAATTCATTATAAATATATTTTTTATAATAATCCCATTTCAAAATGGATATCGTATGAATAGAAGTTAAATGCATTGGACAATATTCAAGCCATCTTTAGTTCATGTCTATCTAAGACAGTTCCCTAAATTCTGAGCTTTTGCACTTTGACAACAGTGCTGTTATTGTGTAATGTGCTGAAGAAAGACATATTGCTTTTATTGTTATCCACAGAATGATGTGACTAGTGCCACAATGAAAATGTTATTCCATTGTGATACTAGCCTTATTGTTAAAGATATGAGTTTGTAGCAGGTTTAAACGTGGAGACCAGGGGCCGTATGCATAAAGCCACTAAGAGTAACATTTTAGTCTTAAGGGTGTCAATTCTAAGAGTGACGTAAATGTAATCTTATTTCTAGATTTAAGAATAAGTGTGATTTCATAAAGGTTCATAAGTGTTAAGACTTGGTCTCAGCTTGGAGAGGTATGCCAACCTAGTTAAGAGTAGCACAATGACTGTTCTGCTGAGATAACACTGTACAACAGAAAGAATGTTTTGGACTTATGAGAGTAGAATTTGAGCACATGTGTTTCGTAGTTGAGCGAAATTAAATCCATAAAAATATATTTTTTAAATTATGGCACATTTTTTCATTAAATGAATACATTGTTGGTGAATTAAGCTTTTGAAAAATGTTATGGACTACATACCTAAACTTTCAGAGGGCTGCAGCAACTAACTAATTAATATAAACGAAATATCACTTAAATTATAAAAATTCATAATGAAAATAATCAACAATGAATTAAAGCTAGGGTGTGTAATCCAGAGGTGCTAGCAGTTAGCAAGCTAGCTTTTAAAGCATAGAGCCTTCCCTCGCTTCAGAGGTGTCTACAAAGCCATGGCTCCTCTATCACACATGAACACACACACACAGAGCAGAGTCTAACACCCAGCCGGCATTTCAACGTTGAAACAACGTCAGGTACCATGGTTGAATCAACGGTGAAATACCTTTCGATTTTGCAAAACGGATCAACGTTGATATTGTGACGTCGTTTCACCGCGGAAGAAACGTTGATTCACCGTTGAAATCGCGACGTCGTTTCACTCGGGTTATGGTCTTCTGTCGACGTTGAATCACCTTTCGATTTTGCAAATTGAATCAACGTTGATATTGTAACCATGTACCCGGCGTAGCCTACCTGTAATTTTGCTTAAACGTCAACACTGAATAGTAAACTATGATTTTCGGTGCATATTTAGTATTTTCAGCAACTAATAAAACTTGCTGTACATGATTTGCAATTGGACGGCATAAAAAGAAAAAAAAACATTCTAACAATTAGATGTTCATAAATCTGCAGTGCAGGGATGAGATGCTTCATTTTCTAAAGAAAAAGTTTAACAATTACACCAAATGGAAAAATAATTTTCTTAGAATTTAAATATACATCTATATTGTACATTTACACTTTCACATAATGTATTGAAAAAATTCTCATTCAACAACAAAGCACTTTCTTAAGGGTTTAATGATATCAGAATGCAGAGGGAAAAGCTTTTAATTCTAATTTCATACACACTGCAAATATTCACACAATAGCCTATATATAAATAATTACAAATATGGTTTGGAAACTTGCTCAAGTCTGTTTGACCAAAAATACATAAACCGTAACACTGACAAACACTAAAATCTTACCATTTCCAAACTTGTGACCAACATATGTACTCATTTCGTAACATTCTAAAATCTCAACAATTAAGTGAAAAAGAATCCAAGTAAAAGTAAAGTTTGTAGAACAAGTAAGAAGTTTTTGTAGAACTTCACATTCTACTAGCAACAGTCATTAAAAAAAAAAAAGGTGTCTTCAAGGAAGAGTCTTCTTACAGCCACCACCACCCATCCTCTCTGGTGCATATTTTAAATATTTGGACATGGTCTCCATTACTTTTGTACTGGTTGTGTTGTGTGCATTGACGACTGCATCTAAAGGGAAAAATCAAAACAGTCCAGATCAACAAAATTGCTATAAATTTATGGAAAAGCTTTTAAGGATGTCAAAGTTATTAGTCAAGTCATCTTCATTTATATAGCACTTTTAACAATGGATTGTTTCAAAGCAGCTTTACAGAGATAAACATATAACTTAATGGGTCGTGTTTACTATTTATACTTGTTTTATGTATCACAACAGAAAATATAATGTCATCACAAATATGTAAATGGATCTGTGACGTCACATGCCACCACAAGTATCACAAAATCCTGTGGGAAACACTAAAATATATATATATATATATATATATATATGTATATGTGTGAAGCGTTCAGATGCAGAAGCCTCTAAATGCCAATTCTTTTCTTGTAAAATTAGTATTTTTATCAGTGTAGGTTCAGTTATTTCTTTTTTAAATAGCAATGAATAGGTTATTTTCTGGAATTTACCACTGACTCTGATGTCTCTATAATTGTTAAAGATGATATAATTCTGACGATAGGATGTTATGAAAGCATATCGCCCAACATTAGTCTAATTAAACTATTATTTGCTCAGACAACTTGCAAAACAGTAAAACTAACATGAAAAAGAATCGTGATAATATTGTAAATAATATTTAAAAAATAAAATAAACTCGACTGGATATTGTTTTCCATATCGCCCATCTCTTTCATGCTCTTTCCCTTGGACAGTCTCGCTTCGAATCTCGCGATAATACCGTGAATGGACAGTAATGACGACGACTGTTAAACGGAAAAATTAGCTTATCGAACGTTACACTTTTGTTTCCTGAAATTTTTTATCTGTGTGCACACGTATAATGTCTTCTCCCTGAAAATCGACGTAGCAACCGCAAAAGCACAAAACGACACTAAAGCGGCACGAGTAACGTTAGGCCTCAATCGACATCTGTAAAAGTAACTTAGGCCTCCGCGACACAAATGTGGAAAAGCATTCCCTGAATATCAAGTTAGTAAATTCATTCAACAAACTGTGCATTTACAATTTTCCAAGCACTGACATAATGCGTTTAACTCATGACCTTGCGTATATTTGTGAAATCAGACTTACCTTTTTGATCCCGCGCCCTCGCAGACCACTTTCTTTCGTGCTCTTCCCTTGGCCAGTCTCGCGATCTGAAGACGGTCAGGATAACGGTCATATTTTCAAACTTAAAATGGCGCGCACAGTTTCATTGGCCAGTTTCATGAATGACAGACAGATTAACCAATCATGATCAAAGCAAATAAGGTTAAATAATCAATAGGAATTGTTTCAGTGTGTAAAGCAGCGCAATGTTTTATAATATTTATATCAGAAGGTTCATGATAAAAATGTAAAATGATAATACAATAATAATAATGATCTTAATAATAATTTAAAAGGCAGAAATTATTTATTCTGTACATACATTAACACCATGGAAATCTAGGCCCGCGGACGGGCCCTTAAATGTACAAAATAAAAGTATGCGATAAACAAAACAGCTGTGTGTTACATTGGTACACATGCCACATATCTTTGGAAAGCTACATTTCTTGATTTTCTATTGATATAAACCATTTTAAGATACAATCACAACAGCAGGTACAATCTATATCTTTGTCAGACCACCAACATATAAACAACCAATAACAAAATTTAGGCAACTCACCTATGAAGCCTCATAGTTGTACACTGAGCCATAACTTCCCGACAAAAGCGGTGTTGTTTCATTGTCAAATGTCCAAATGATCAAATCAAGTAAAATGTTTAGTCCAAATCACAGTATTACATCAATAAATATCCACAGACTCTTGTTGCATCATTTCAAAGCACCTGGCAGCTGTGCCTAATCTTTCACATATTACCGGTAATAACTTCAATTCAGATGTAAACATTTCCTATATCCGGTATCAAAATGGAAGCACGCACTCTGACCTTTCGATTGACACCTCATTTGACCCAATAGGAGCTTCCATGTCCTGTCCACAGCCTTCAATACCCAACCACCATCTGTGTCGAGTGTAAGGGCATACCCACTTTCCTTTGTTTACTGATCAAACCAATTACATTGAAGAGTGGAAATGACTGACGCATCGTATAGCCAATGAAATTCTGAAAACAGTGATATGCGGCTTTAGTGGAACGATTAGATGACGGCTCTGTTGTGTGTGTGCATAAAGTTTCCTCGAGTTTACCCACTGCTGTGCGCCTCACGCGTAAATGCATGCAGAGCTGCTTTGGAACTGTTTACACATTTGGCGATTTAAATATGGTGAAACGGACTTGAAAAACAGGATTTTCACCCCAGGATGTGATATAAGAAGGCATTCATTGTCAAAATTCTGAGTTTGGAGATGAAATTTCTGAAAACAATACAGATGATTCAGAGGCAGATGGAGAGATGAGACACGGCTCTGGACAAGTAAGTGTTTTCTTGTGTTTATAACATATATTACTGTATATTCGCATAAATAAGCTTTAGTTTGAATAATGAATACACATTTTGTAATTACCCTTTGTCCTGTGTTTCCTCAGTGAGTGTTTGAACCGTTTGTGCGTGTTTTTAGTTCATTGTTTGTTTCAGATCTATTGACATGCTATATAGATGTTTTGTATATTTACTGTAAAATATATATATATATATATATATATATATTAGTAAATAAATCAATAAATATAAGTTGAAAATAAGAATATATGTTGTGTTTGAGAGTCTATTTGTTACAATGCGGGGAGGTGGGGGAGGTGTAGGGCCATCTATTTGTTCCATAGTACATTGGCAAAGTATACAGTATTTACAGTAAATATACATACAATAATACATTTTTACACACTCGAAAAGAAAAACTAATATATATATATATATATATATATATATATATATATATATATATATATATATATATAGAATACAGAAAAGATGGAAAAGTTGTGTCTAGCTTTGTAAATTACATTTATTTATTATCCCCCACTCAGCAAGCGGCCACATAAAGTGGAGCAGCAGGACAGCACCTCATCAAGAGAGGAGGGCTTTCAGAGATACCCTTGCTGAGGAGCTGGCAGAGTTGGGGTCTCAATCCACAGCCAGACCCGTATCTCCTGCTCCACGAAGAGCACATCACAGGCTGTTGCACATCACCAAATCTTGCACCGCTGGTCGTCTGAAGTGCAGGCAGTGTCATGCAAAGACACCAGTGAAGTACTCTCCTGTGTTGTGCCTATGTGCTTTGTACACAAATGTGACTGCTACAATGACTGGCATGTTGCTAGAAACATGTACAATTTTATAATGGTTTGTAAATACTTTATGTAAAAATTAATGTAAATAGTTTGTTGTGTATTTTTTATATAAACAAATTGTCCACCATAGCACTAGTTTTGACTCTTTTATATGCACAACATTTAGTTTCAAGAAGGGAAAAGGCACTCTAATGTGTTTATGCATCAGTTACTCTGTGTCAGCAAAACTAATAGTGGATCTGGATATGGAATATGATAGCTCTAAGTGTCATCTTTCATTAGAGCCCAAAATTATGACTGTACGTTGAAGCGTTCAAAAGTTGCAGCCTTTTTGTCCTAGGTTTCCAAAGTGACCTTTTGGAGTATCCAAAAGACACTTTTGTAAAACGCCTGGGTGTACCCTTAGAAAAACATGTGTAAAATATTCATTTTTTATGATATTGTTATAACATTTGAACCTGGACTAGGTAAGGATTCATGCTGTGATCCCATTGTGTTCTCAAGCTAATAGCTACAAGTTATAGTCATCTGCAGGCATCTGTATGCAAAAAAAATTTCAGGCGGAAAAAGAAAATTCTATTTCATTGTGTTCAAACTTCTATTACTCAAAATCAGTAGCACTTACAGTAATTCTGACTGCTGGAGAAAAAACTTCAGAGTGTCCCCTTTCAAATGTGACCAAAACCATGCATGTACTCCAAACGGTTCAAGAACAGCTTTAAATTTACTTTGGGTATGCCTTGATTAGGCGTTTTAGGCTAATTTTACAGGATTGGGAAGAGGTTAATTGATTGAACATATATCTTGTAAAAAAAATCAAAGTTGATTTATAAGTGTTTTTTTTTTACCCTTTTTCAACCATTTAGCATTAAACATTATTTCAATGTAGTTTCAACATTGAAACAACAACTGTCATTATTTCAACCATATTTCAACGTTGAAGGTTGGTCATGTACCGGTTGGTTTTCAACCATTTAGCATTAAACGTTATATCAACGTTGTTTCAACGTTGAAACAACAACTGACATTATTTCAACCATATTTCAACGTTGAAGGTCGGTCGTGTGCCGGCTGGGCAGAGATATATCCAGCTGCAGAACCGCTGCACCAGCAGCTTCAGAACCGCAGCCACAGAACGGAAGAGACAGACTTACATTCTTAACGGAGTCACGCCACCGACGGTTTTGGAGCGTAATTTTCTTTTAAAGTTTGTACATGTATATAGAATTATACAGTAAGGTACAGTACAATAAGCATTTTAAATCTTGTGTAACATTATTGTATAATGTTATCCATTTCATTGTATTATGTGAGTATTATTCCCTGTTCTTGAAATAATGCTTAAAGAAACTTATGGTCATTTAATATGAAATACACTTTAATCACAACATTCAAAATAAATGTTTCTTCCAAAGCCAAGAACATGTGCAGCATGCACATTTCTATATGAAAACTAAAACATTTAAATAAAAATATAACTACAATCCAACTAGATATTATTATAAAATAAATAAATAAAAAACAGCAACATACTTTTAAAAGAAACAACAAATAATTAAATTAAAATTCCTCTTAGGCCCATTTTGTTATGACATTCCTGCAAAAATAACTCCATGTCATCCCTGAACACCAAATTAAATGTGAAAGGCTCTTTGGAAGCTTCTGATCATTCCAGGAGATTGTTGAGGGCCTTGTCCTTGTCCTCTTCATCTATTGTAAGGAAACGAGGCTCTTCCACTGTGCCCCTGAGCAGATGTCTGTTGCAATGGAGCCATTTCACATCTTCTGTCATGTGTGATTACTGCGAGCTCCTTCATTAGAGAATGTTAAAGGAAAATTTAATTTGAATATTTATTATAAATGTAATATTTGCAAAGATATATATATATATATATATATACACTAATATATCTGTGTGTCTATATTTGAGACAAACCTTACTACTGCTAAGCGTAGCTTGATCATCCCTTGGAAGGGCCTCTTGAAGGGTTTCTCTACTGTAACATACATTTCTTGGTTAATATAGAAAGGTCATGTTGTGGCAAATTATCAACCAACCATTATCACTGTGTAAGAGACACTCTGACTCAAACAGTCTTTTAAAATTATTTATTCTTGCAAGAAGGACCCGGTCATTACACAGGAGTTAATCTGTGCTTTGAGTGGGACCCAGAGGGGAGGGCTGACTTGTATTTTATACTCTTTTATCCCAAGGTTTCTCAACAAAAGCAGATCCTCCCCCTCTGCATCCCTCAGACACAGAGGCATTCCCTTGCCATGACTATTACTGTTCAATGAGTATCAAAATTTCTACAACAATTCCCCGCTTTTTATCATTTAGATTACTCAATCACAATAATAAACAATAAGACAAATTTTAAGTCATATCATCACACTTACACTCTTCATCTCTGATTTTCGCATAAATGATCACTTTCTTAAACATTTGAGAAATAACATTTGGAAAGGAAAAAAAAATAAACAGCTTAGGCTTTTTTTGTGGGGATAGTCCCCTTAAGTATTAGCAAGCAAGTAAAGACTTTATCTGAAGCCGGGCTAAATGAGTAAACACCGTTACTGCACATCTGACATAAAATCAGACCCTCAGTCACCTCAGAATAAACAAGGAATAGTGTACAGATTAAGTAGGAAAAACACATCAATTTAACATTTTTGGTTATGTCAGCAGGCTATAAAAATACAAAGAATAAAGTATAATAAAATCCCTCATTTCAAACCCTCTCCTTGTACGTCATCTCGTAACACGGATGACAGCTGCTTATATCCCTCATTACCCATCAAAAATTCTCAGGGGAAAAAAAAAACACATTTCACAGTAGCTCTCGCTACTGGTATCATCATATTTGTTCTCGTCACCATCTGGATATACTGTCATTTTTACCATTTGAACCGACACCCCTGCTTTAACCAGTCTCTGTACTGAGCTGGAAACACACGTTATGATGCATGGTAAACATAACAATATTAACAGTCCTATCACCGCAATTGGTAACACAGTTTGAACCAGCCAATACCCCCATCCTCCCCAGAGATTCACAAACCAAGTAACCCATGTACTTTCAATATGTTCTGGCTCCTGTACGGCTTTTCTCATGTGTTCAATTACATTCGTGATGTCACTGTAATCTGGAATATTGAAACAACAAGACATTCCCAACATTTTGCAAACTCCCCCTTTCTCTGGAGTTAACATATCAAGAACCAACCTGTTTTGAATGACCTCATCTCTTAACTGTTTCATTTCATCATTTATCATTGTCAAAGCATTTTCTGTGCTATTAGCTATTGCTAATACTGTCCATGCTAACCCATTTATCTTATTAATTGTTACCGTTGTACCCACCCCTAAGAACAATGACCACCCCACATTGCTGCATAGTGCTTTGGTAAAACCCCAGGTAAAATTTCAACATTTATTTTTTATTTTTTCCCTTCCCACCCCATGTGCCTTGTTTGGCAAATACACAGATGTACCCACATTCATCAAAGCTGGATAATAACACCCTGAATATTTCTTTGGCATCCGATGAAATGCCCTGTTGCCACACACCCACACTGCTGCAGGTGAAGTTTCATGTGGCTTGCTGAATGGGCATGTGAAGTTGACTTCTTTGTCGTTGATGACGGCTGTACAGTCGTAAGCTGTTCTGTCCTTCACGTTGATTCTGACCCTGCAGTCAGACCAACCTGTTTTAACCCGTCTCGCATTGTCCAGACAAATGCATTCATCCCCCTGTTCCGCCGTCACTAACAGAGGTGTAATCGCCATATCAGTGTGGTTATACTGCTGTACATGGTCGCAGTCGTCCGCAGGTCGCTTTGTTGGTGTCTTTCCTTTCTCCAGATCAATCACAGCTTTGAGCACATCAGTCATTTGCTGTGGAATCAGACACTTTTTCTTCTGCTGTCGCTACAGTCAGTGGGACCGCTTTCCAAGCATGAGACATTTGCAGACAAAGCCAGCAGCTCGTCGATATCTCCAGTTCTTCCTTTTGCAACATCGCCAGAGCACAGGCCTTGTTCCCTTGACAACTCATCATGGCCTTCTGCACTTCAGGATTCGCTTGACCTTTTCTTATGTCTCCATTTCCCATCCAAGCCATCTCTTCCTCTGTCTCTCGTTCAAGCTCAGGTGCCTCAAAAGGTCTTGTCGTCGTTGTTGGAGCTGCTTCAACTGTAATTATGTCAATCGTCTCATACCAGTCGGTTCCTTCTTTATCCAGTCCGCAGTAGTACCTGCCTTGATCAGAATTTCTTACTTGTCTCAGCTCTACTCGCATTCCATCCCTGTTGCTGCTGAGTCTGTGGTTCGTTTGCACTCTGAATCTTTCGTTGTTCCCCTCCTGTAGTCATAGTAGTACGCTTTCACGTCGCCCCACTTGCATGGATCTCTGCAGACATAGAAAGGTGCATACTCTTCGCTGCGTCCCTCACAGTTCGGACAGTTCTTTTGGAACGGGTTACAGTTGAAAGTCACATTCGTTCCTTCCTGAATCGTGATGATTTCTCCTTCCAGGCCATGCGTTGGCTCCACAAACATAAATGCGCTTCTCTTGAACCATTGGATGGTATCGTTTGGCGCAGTTGTCTCAGTCCAGTTGGTGTGGTTTCCTGTTGATAACACACTCAAGCCCTCGGTAAGGTGCAGTATCATCATACAAATTGTCACTGCCGGCAAAGTCATTATGCCCATACTCTTACCCAGACCACACGTTACCTGCACTCTGAATGGGTGCCACGGTCTCAGACACTCCATTTCTTCCGTTTGCTAGATCAGTACTGCAGCTGTGTGACCAGAATGCAAGTGGAGGAGTTCAGTCTTTGAAGCACTCAGAGTCTTATCTGTTTTGCTGATTAACGGTGCCCAGCCGGATGCTGTTTCCACAGCTAGGGCTGCCTGCCTCTTCTTCTTGTATCTTGCTCCTCTTAAACACACACAGCTAGAATGCAGGGGTCTGTTGTTAATATTCCTTGAATTATTTTCAGTTCGTACCTTTTCACGATGATTACTGCTTGTGACCACACGATGGGGTCCACTCTGCACACAGGCCATGTTATTCTCTGTGGTTGGCCTTTCTCTTCCACTGATAGTGGTACTTGGTGTTCAAACTTGATCTCGGCGTTTATTGACATTCACTCGGAACAATCTCTTCCTGTTGCTGATTCTCCTGCAATGGTTGGCATGGACCCCCACGTAGCTCTCTCTGCGACCTTCACTGGCATGTGAGTCGTTAGTAGCACTTGGAATGGTGCCAGCCAACTTTTGGCCTTCCAGCTCTTTCTCCTCAGGTCACGAATCACAACAAAATCGCCAGGCCTGATCTTATGCAGCTTTTCACCTGAACACAAACATTGGACAACAGAGAAGACATTTCTTTGCAATAATTCAACATGTCATTCTCACACAGATCTGTTGATGGCAGCCCTTGTCTACCCCTTTCTATTCCCATGAATGGTGGTCTACCAAAGAGTATTTCAAATGGACTTAAATTTGATTTGACTCTTTTTCTCATTCTGGTGTACATCAACACAATTGGGAGTGCTTTAACCCATGTGAGCCCAGTCTCCTCACAGCACTTAGCCAATTTGTTCTTGATTGTTTGATTCTCCCTCTCAATAACTGCAGTGTGTTCTCATGTCAATTCCCAAAAACTGACCCACCTGCTTTATTGCTTCATTGACAAAGTGTATCCCTTTGTCCGAGCTGATTTTCCCTTGGAATTCCCCATCTCGGAACAACCTCAGTTAAAAGAGCCTTCGCTACTGCTGCCGAGTCTTGTTTCAAGGTTGGGAAGGCCTCAACCCATTTGGACCACATGTCAACCATCACCAGGCAGTATTTCTGTTTACAACAAGGGGTTAACTCGATGAAATCCATCATCAGATACTTAAAAGGCCCCCCTGATGGTGGTTGAGATACTATAGGTGTTTTTTTTTTATCCCTCTTGCCACGTTATGTGTGTTACAAATGACACATCTTTTGCAAAAATTCAGCCAATATCATGAAACCCTTTGTAAACCACAATTCTTTCATTTTCGCAACCATCCCCTCTTTTGATACATGGTCTAACCCATGTATCAACTTTCCATAATGAGGAAAGAAGTGTTTGGGTAAACAAAGCATGCCATCACAGCTCATCCACACATTCTCCTTAGAGCTACAGCCAGCTGCCTTCCATCGGGTTTTCTCCTTGCCTTTGGAAAAAGTTTGCATGCTCTGTAAACAAGAACAAATGTTGAGGTTATTGTCAGATATCAAAGCACACGTAGTCTCTTTTGTCTCCATCGCTGCCGCGGCCTTCGCTGCCGCGTTTGCTCGTGCGTTTCCTGTTGATACCGAACTGTTATCGTTAGTTTGCGCTGCGCATTTGCAAATCGCGACCTTGTCTGGTAAAAGAATGGCCTCCAAAAGCTCAGACACAAGAGACGCATTTAATATTGGACGACCATCTGACTTCAGAAATTTTCTGTGCTTCCATAAAGCACCAAAATCGTGTGTTACCCCAAAGGCATAACGTGAATCTGTGTAAATTGTCACACATTTGTCTGTCATAAGTTTACATGCTTCTGTTAAAGCAACCAGTTCAGCTGCCTGAGCTGAATAGTTTGATGGCAGCTTGCCAGATGTCACGACCTCAAATTCAGTGGTTATCGCGTAACCAACCTTATTCTTTCCTGTTTGTGGATCTTTGGAAGCCGACCCATCCACAAAGAGGATATTGTCACAATTGTCTAATGGCATGTCTAATAGATCTGGAAGCGGTGTGCACACTTGTTCAAGCGCCGACAGACAACAGTGAGGTCCCTCGCCATCCTCCTCTGTCAGGAGAAGTGTAGCAGGGATTCACAGTTGTGCATCTTTTAACAGTTATGTTTGGCATGTCCAATAAAATTGTGTGGTACCTCAGCCATCGGGCTGTAGATAAATGTGACGTTCTCTGCTCTTGCAAAATCATGGAAACTGCGTGTGGAACCCTCAAAGTTAAATCAGAATACCCCACAAATTCCCTGGATGCCAGTTCAGCAGCCGCCACAGCCCTCAAACAGTGTGGCAACCCTGCTGCTACTGTGTCAAGTTTGGTTGAGAAATATGCCACCGGTCGCAGTCTGTCTCCATGAATCTGCAAAAGAACAGAAGTCATAAACCCATTTTTCTCATCAGTCATCTGAACAAACGGTTTGTTTACATCTGGCAGGCCCAAAGTGGGAGCCAGAGCCATTTGCACTTTCATGTTTGCAAATGCCTCCTCTGCTTCGCTTGTCCAAACAAGCTTGTCACATGACCTCAGCCCTTTCCCTGTCATCAGGGCTCGCAAAGGCTGTTCAAGAATGTCATAATTAGGAATACATGTATGACAATAAGCACACATTCCTAAAAATGACAGTAATTGTTTTTTCGTAATTGGTTTTGGCACATCTTTTATGGCCTGTACCCGTTTGTCACAGATGGATTTACTGTTTGGTCTGATAACATTTCCCAAAGACTTTATTTCCTGTTTCACAAACTGCAATTTCGAAAGACTGACATTGTGTCCCTCCTGCTCTTCAAGAGAGACACAGAGTCCGTCACACACGTAGCTTCATCACATGCACAGATTTGTCTTCACAGGGAAGATTGGAGTGTGCACTGGAGAATCATGACATGTTATAATTATGCCCTCCTTCAACAAGGAGTCAAAAACTGGCATAATACCCTGCAATGCCTCCTCTTTTAGGGGGCATTGCGCTTGACACGGTCTGTAATCAGGTTTTGGTTTGACTATAACCGGTTCACATCCTTTGATTAAACCCACATCATATTTGTGTTTAACCCATAACCTAGGAGGTACTTCTGTCAGAGCCCCCTTTCCATGTTTCTCCACCGCACTCTCCACAATAGCAGTTACAGTTCTCTGTACCTCGATCTCAAAATCACATTTTGACATAAATGCTCCTATACTTTTGCTGTGTTTCACTCCTATACTAATCTGTTGCTTTTATGCATTCTCTCACAAAGGGGCCCAAATCTGCTCACAGCTGCTCTTTGGCCTTGATCACTGATTAGGGTGCCTCAGTGTTCCCTGCTATCAAAATAGAACTGCATTTGTTTTCCTGTCAGGCAAGCTGAGAGCACACACACACACACACACATTTTCTGCCCAGAAAATCTTATAAAATTTCACACTCTCATTTTCTGCCCCGTTAAACCACCCCTCCTCAGATTATAGTTCACGTTCAATTACAACATGACGTGCAATGCAATTGGTCAGGCGTCATATTTTCTGTGTTAAATGACATTGTTTGATCCTTTGCCAATTTCAAGATCATTTTTGCACAATCATAATTTTTCACACGCCATTCATATGCCCACTGCGGTTCAAATTTAGAACAACATATGTGGTTCTTCCTCAATGCTAATTCCAAAGGAAGTAAGGGTCAAATTTAATTCACACATTAAATCTCTGACCATTAGAGGTACCGGACAAGCTGGCGAACACAAAAACGCATGTTTAAATGTTCTCCCCTTCTCCTTTGACTCATACTCTAAGGGCACTGTGAATTTTTCAGAAATCAAATGGCCCTAGGCCAAAGTGCTCTTTATGCACTGAACCTGTCAATTTTGGGACACATGCAAGTCACATATTCGTATCGTAGTATGGCCAGCCCCAGAATCTATCAAAAAGTTTACTAATGTACCATTATCTAACGTTTGATATCTAGGAATTTGTAAAAACCCTGAACTTTTGCACATTCTCAAACATTCATCCGAAACATTATCACATAAAACTTTATCAGTCACACTGAAAGATTCGCAAGCATTGTCTTCATTGCAGAGAGCAGTGAGTAAATCAGTGTATGTGTGTGTGTGTGGGTAAAGAAATGTTCACTTCCCTGTCTTGTAGCAGCTGATCACCCTGTTTCCGGCCCCCACCTACGCTACTCTCTGCTCCTCCTCAGTCTGCCTTTTTCTTCTCCTGACAGTCTCATACAAGCCGCAATTCAACTTCCGCTGGTTTCTGTAGCATCTCTTCTTTTTGTCGGCCCACTTCTGCTGTGGATTCGATGTACTAACATTTAGACCGTAGTCGCCAGCTGAAGATCTCTCTCTCCCTTCGCCTTGACTTTGTCTTTCTTTGTCAGCAGCTGTTGCTCTGCGTGTACAGCGTGTGCCAGGGTGGAGGTCAATCGCCCTTCCATTCAATGTAACTTGCTTTCACTGCTTGTGCGATCTCAGGTCTCAGAAAAAAGTTCATTCAGGTCTCCTCCACTGTCAGAGTCGGGCGCTTGTGGTGCTTGTCTTCTGGGCGGAGAGCAGTCGAGATTGGGGTTCAGTTTCAGGGCTTTCAGCTCTGCCACGGGACAGTGATGATTATATGCCGGTGGCGCCAGCACAATCGTCGTTGCATGTGGGAAAACGCAAACATACTTTTCAAAAGAATAAATAAATAAAATGTTCTGGTGGTGCTGACACACAAACAGATCTTTCACACATTTTATTTTTACATTCCACATTTTCAACCCTACATGCTAATTCTTTCTGCATTTGCTCTTGTTCTCTTCTATCTGCTTCCTTAAAGCAACAGCCCACTGTCTGTTCACATTCTTACACACATGTTGAACGCAGCCACAACTCTGTTTCGTGCGCTGCCCTGTCCCACTGATTCTCGCACCACTCTCAGCGCTCAGTGTTCCCTCCCCTGGGGAAATCATGGTATTTGATCAGTTCCTTCATGTCCTGCATACATTTTCTCCTATAGTTTTTTCTCATTTGACAGAAAACCGGTGTATCAAATTTAGCAAACTTGCTTTGAGATTTCCCCATACTGGCTGTTTCGGTTTCTCTGTGGGTTACTGTTCGACGCACGTCTTATCATCTGTCGGACGTCTCCAACAGATCTGATTTTTAACCCAAGATCAGCTAAGGGTGCACTCCCTAGTGCTTTGTTAATTACAATGGACAAAGCAGAAATGGCGTTTCTCCTGGCCCTGGTGCGGTCGGCCCCTCTCTCCTAACCTTACGAGGTAGAGCTGGAACTTCTCAGTCCAGGTGGCCAAACACCGTCCGCACACAGGTCCAGAAGGCAGTTCCAAGGAATCCCACTATTCTGACACCAAATTGTTGTGGCAAAAAATTATCAACCAACCATTATCACTGCGTACGAGACACTCTGACTCAAACAGTCTTTTAAAATTATTTATTCTTGCAAGAAGGACCCGGTCATTACACAGGAGTTAATCTGTGCCATGAGTGGGACCCAGAGGGGAGGGCTGACTTGTATTTTATACTCTTATCCCAAGGTTTCTCAACAAAAGCAGATCCTTCCCCTCTGCATCCCTCAGACACAGAGGCATTCCCTTGCCATGAATATTACTGTTCAATGACTATCAAAATTTCTACAACAGTCATTAGGGGGTGCAAATATATTGGTGGGCTGGAGGCAATGTTCAGTATCTACCTTTCAGAGAAAACCCCAAAGTTCTCCAGAAGAAAAGAACCAACCATATCCGTATGTTTGGAAAGTTTTTTTGTCACAGGCCACACACAAACCCTTCCTGAGGAGATTGCTGGTGTGGTCAGCGTTGGAGATGGTGTGTCTCTCGCTGCTGGTGTGGTCAGTGCTGCACTGTCTGGAGATGGTGTGTCTCTCGCTGCTGGTGTAGTCAGCACTGCACTGGCTGGAGATGGTGTGTCTCTCGCTGCTGGTGTGGTCAGCGCTGCACTGGCTGGATATGGTGAGTCTCTCACTGCTGGTGTGGTCAGCGCTGCACTGACTTTATTGAATTAATTCTAAACAGTCAAAATTGTCTCTACAAAACTGCACAGTGGGGTCTGCAGGATCTTTTACCAATTTTACCGTCTTTTACCGTTTGTCAATTGAAAATGATCATCTGTTTGTTCTGAAGCATAGTGACAGCAGTTCAGTATTTGTTGGAATATTTTTTACATTAAAATGAAATATGTTTTATGTTTCGTTAGATTCAGATACCCAAGTATGGGGCATGTGGGTTCAGGGGTGTCCCGAGAGAAAATTTTGAAAATGTTTTTTAAAAAATATTTGTATATTTTCATTAAAGTGAGAGACTAGTAATTTTAGTCTTTCCTTATCCATTCCAGACATCTAATTAATTTTCACAAAATTAGAACAGAAATCGATTTGTTTATTATTAAAGGCTCGTAACATGCTGATTAATAAAGATACATTTAGAAGGGAAAAACATTATGGCCTAAAAGGTGCTTTGAAACCACGTTAACTCATGCAGCGCTTCATGTCTACACACATGCAGGGAAAAGAGGCAACGCATGCGGAGCGGGACAGGGTAGAAATGATGCATGTTTGTTGCTAGAGAACAATATTCAAGATTACAGCATAGCAAGATCAGAGCTGTTGTCCACATCACTGTTGTTCTGTTGTGCTCTTCACTAGAGACGATGAGAGGGCGCAACCTTTGTCATGAAGTCTTGCGGTGCGGATGGAATCAATCCGGTGTCCGATGTAACTTAATTGTTAGCAAGGCAGTTCATCCAGTTTGACCCTACGTTACCACTGGCACGTTGTGAGCGAAGCTGAGCGTTTTCAGTTAATTCCTATGAAAGCCGAGCGTCATGCTCACAAGGTGGATCGTAGAATGGGGCAGTGGTGGCTCAGGGTTACTGACCAGAAGGTCGGGGGTTCAAGCCCCAGCACCACCAAGATGCCACTGTTGGGCCCTTGAGCAAGGCACTTAATTCCAGGTTGCTCCGGGGGGATTGTCCCTGTAATATGTGCACTGTAAGTCGCTTTGGATAAAAGCATCTGCCAAATGCATAAATGTAAATGTAGAATTGGCAGCGGTGTGGAGCAAGCTCTCTCCTAGTGCTTTGAGTGGATTTCGTCCGCCCCAGTGGAAACGCAGCCTGAGAAAGCCGAATTGCTTGTGTTTTAGCGACACGCAGTAAATATTGAAAATTCCTCAACTTATCGTGGATTTTCTTTATCGTAATGTATATCGATATCGTTTTATCGCCCAGCCCTAGTCATAAAATCACTTCTCCTTTAAACTGTAGTTTCACAGTATGGGCAGTGGTGATGCAGTGCTGGTCTACATCACAGTCCACATCGGTATAATGAAGTCTAAAATAAACAAGTATACTGGTAAAATATTATGCTATAATACATTGTGACTACATATATTAAACTAATAACTCAAGATATTCATACCTCAATGGACAACTGACTTGTTGAAGTGGCTTTAAAGATTACTTTTTAATTTGACAATTTTGGCTGGCTTAAACACGCTGGCCGAGCAAAAAGTGCAGTAGAAATTGCTGCAACACTTGTTGCAGCTGAGGCAATGAGTCAACTCTCTGAATCCTTATGTCTCTACAAGAGATTTAAAAAAAAAAGCACCACACAATTCTCTCAACTTTGACAAATGCAATTAATAAACTCAATGGTTAGGTAACATAAACTCACAAGCAATGCATATAACAGAACAAAGTGGAACAAACTATTTATATTCGTAAATAATAAACATCTTCAAAACTTCATCGCAAGGCCCATTTACAACACGCATTCCGAAAAGTAACCGAACAGTCCGCAGAAAAAATGTCCTGTATAATAAGGCATGACAACAAATTCAAGCTTTAATAAAATGATAAAGCCATGCAGTTTCAGTATTTAGCAGATAAACCCTTAAGTTAATATTTACTAGCGCTGCACGGTTTGGACAAAAAGTCTTGTTGCGATTATTTCGAATAAGATTGCGATTTGAACTGCGATTATGATGGTAATGTTTTGCACATGGAGGTTTTAACATTTGAGCTCTCTTAAAAAGAACCAAACTGAGACCTTTTTTCAGTTCACCCACAAACAAATAAATATATAAACAGTGAAACAAAGTCTTCTTCATATCCAAATGTTACCATCCACCGTGTATGTGTTTTTGTCCATTTTGTGACAGGATCTCAGGGCACAAATCATCATCATTAGTTTTTGAAACAGTCAACTTGAATATTAGGGATGCTCAAATCAGGATTTTATCGATGCTGATCATTTAACTTTTTATCAGCATCTCTGTCAAAACTGGTCATATGTAAGCTTTCTGCTCAATGTCACTGTTAACTAAATTGCCCTGTTGGTAAAACCATAGTTGTTGCCTAATTTTTGCTGTCAAAAATAATGTTGATTGAATAATTCAGTATACAGGAAATATAAATGTTACTCTTTATTCTAGGCCTTAAAAACTAGTAGGCTTATACAAACTATTTACTGTATATAAGATAGTCCTAAATAATGAGGCTTAATGTTGAACTGATAACCTATTTGTGTAATAAAATTTAAAGTGAAAATTTCGGTTAGTTTGTCACCATTTTATTATTTGTATTCATTATTTTATTATATTTAATATAGCAATGCATTATATTATAGTAACTAAATATTTGATATTGATGTATTATATGTATGTTCCTTTTCATTTTTTTGGATGTTGGTAATATTAGTTCCGCTTTCACTTGTTTCCGCCGGGAGTGTAATAAGGGCGACACGCTCTCTCGTGAGGTAAACAAATGACAGGAGAATGAAGAGATGTTTCTGGACTCTACAAGTGTTACTGTTAATGCTGTTTGCTCAGCAATCATTTAATAAAGATGTTTGAATTATACCCCATCTTTTATTCTGCGACATTATTATGATACCTGTGCCTTGCGGAGACTGAGATGCTGCTACCGCAGATAATAATAAAAAACGCTTCACGCAGGACGCGCCAGTTTAGTGTAAATAAAGCAGCGCACGTAAGCAAATGGAACCGAACTCAGCACTTCTGTTACTCTAAGCATGAGAAGGAGTTGTGGAGCACAGAATCGCTCTGAAAACACTGTAATACGCTAATTTAATATAGACTGGACAGAGTAGCGCAAATAAACGTTGAAGGGAGCAGATTATTTATTTAATTAAATTGCAGCCTTTGCAATTTAATAATCACAATGGCAAAAACATTACAAACAACTCCCCGTGTTCTCCACAATGCTTACCTATTTGTCAATAACTACGCCCCCTCACTTCCGTTCTGTGGCTGCGGTTGTAGCGCTGCTGTTCTGAAACGGCTGGTATTGCGGTTCTGCAGCTGGATACTATTGGTCTGACCGTACGTTCACACCAAGAGCGGCGAGAGCGTCAAAATTCGCTCTGGCTGCCCTGCCTTCAACGCTCGTGGACGCTCTGACGTAGTTGAAATAGGCGGCAACGTTTGTTCAGAATGCTTTGTTTTGTGAACTATATTAAAAGGGGCCCTAATGTAAACATCCAGACATGTCGACCATTTACTTTTTGCCGACCTATCACAAGTAGCGTATATCCTCATTAACTCTTTAAAATGTGAAAATAAGAAATCGATCGATTAAATTTATAGTTGTTTGTTATCAAAATAAAATACATTTGTAATAATAACTGTGGTCTTGGTTGTTTTATATCCCTGTAAGCAAACAGGGACAGATCATATATTACTGGGAAACCCGCCACGGCAATAATTAGTTACTCCTCCATTTTATCTTCGGAACTAATGTTTGGTGGGAACCAAAGTTTACACTGTTGTGTTCTCTAGACTTCGCTAGAGCGGCGCTCTTCTATATTCCAATAGGTTGCCGCCGAACCGCATCACAGCTCATTACCATAATGTTGACTGCACTTGAACTTTCATCTGACGCGCCGCGCCACTTCTCGTCGCCGAGAGACGCTGGCTATCATTGAAAATGAATGACTTCCGGTCGATTTGACGCTCTCGCCGCCTCTGGTGTGAACGCACGGTAACAAGCGCCAGGAGGAGTGATGTGTTGGTGGAATCGATCACAACGGATTACCTTATGTCTCATTCACAGTTTAGACATTACAATAATAACGAACGCAATTCTCACGCTCACTCTGCACAGCGTCAAGGAACAAGTTGCACGGCGGTATGCAAAAATAGATTGACAAGACAGGAAGAACATCCTATCATTACATTTATTACATTATTTTTATTTTACATTTAGACCACTTAAATTATTTATTGCTATCATGATGTGAAGAGATTTTCAACCAGTATAACAAACATTTCTGGAAAAGATTGCACACCCTAGCTTTAAATTATGATTAGTTTAATGTCTTTGTACTAGCACTGCGACCTCTAACAATTTACATTTGTGAAAAACGTGTTTCAATGGGTCAAAAAGACAAAAAAATGGTTCAGAATAGGGCTGCACGATTTCTGAAAAAAGTCATATTGCCATTATTGGGGTTAATATTGCGATATGCTATTGCGATATAAAAACAAATGGTATCATGAGTCAACTTGCTTGGTTATCAAGGAAAATGCACAAATAGATTACTGATAATGCTGAAATGTGTATTTCTCAACTCAAACATACAAACTAGCAAAGTGTTTTCAAATTAAAATATTTTTACAAAATTAAATAATATCTTTGCATTACTGCAAACTTGTTATTTTCTCAATATTACACCTAAATAAAATAGAACAATAAATAAGAACATATGAATTTAACATGTACTTTGTATAAACTCTTTTGAAAAGGAAACTGGATATAAAAGTGTGGTTCACTCTAAAACTGTTGTTGTTGTGTATATACACTCACCTAAAGGATTATTAGGAACACCATACTAATACTGTGTGTAACTAATACCTTTCGCCTTCAGAACTGCCTTAATTCTACGTGGCATTGATTCAACAAGGTGCTGAAAGCATTCTTTAGAAATGTTGGCCCATATTGATAGGATAGCATCTTGCAGTTGATGGAGATTTGTGGGATGCACATCCAGGGCACGAAGCTCCCATTCCACCACATCCCAAAGATGCTCTATTGGGTTGAGATCTGGTGACTGTGGGGGCCATTTTAGTACAGTGAACTCATTGTCATGTTCAAGAAACCAATTTGAAATGATTCGAGCTTTGTGACATGGTGCATTATCCTGCTGGAAGTAGCCATCAGAGGATGGGTACATGGTGGCAATAAAGGGATGGACATGGTCAGAAACAATGCTCAGGTAGGCCGTGGCATTTAAACGATGCCCAATTGGCACTAAGGGGCCTAAAGTGTGCCAAGAAAACATCCCCCACACCATTACACCACCACCACCAGCCTGCACAGTGGTAACAAGGCATGATGGATCCATGTTCTCATTCTGTTTACGCCAAATTCTGACTCTACCATCTGAACAGAAATCGAGACTCATCAGACCAGGCAACATTTTTCCAGTCTTCAACTGTCCAATTTTGGTGAGTTCTTGCAAATTATGGCCTCTTTTTCCTATTTGTAGTGGAGATGAGTGGTACCCGGTGGGGTCTTCTGCTGTTGTAGTCCATCCGCCTCAAGGTTGTGCGTGTTGTGGCTTCACAAATGCTTTGCTGCATACCTCGGTTGTAACGAGTGGTTATTTCAGGCAAAGTTGCTCTTCTATCAGCTTGAATCAGTCGGCCCATTCTCCTCTGACCTCTAGCATCAACAAGGCATTTTCGCCCACAGGACTGCCGCATACTGGATGTTTTTCCCTTTTCACACCATTCTTTGTAAACCCTAGAAATGGTTGTGCGTGAAATTCCCAGTAACTGGGCAGATTGTGAAATACTCAGACCGGCCCGTCTGGCACCAACAACCATGCCACGCTCAAAATTGCTTAAATCACCTTTCTTTCCCATTCTGACATTCAGTTTGGAGTTCAGGAGATTGTCTTGACCAGGACCACACCCCTAAATGCATTGAAGCAACTGCCATGTGATTGGTTGATTAGATAATTGCATTAATGAGAAATTGAACAGGTGTTCCTAATAATCCTTTAGGTGAGTGTATACACACACATTTTATTGTTGTTGTAATTTTAATTGTATTTTTCATGTAAGATTGATCTTATGATGATCTCGTTGCAAGTTGCAGACAGCGGGGGTGAGAGATGAGCGTCTCCGTGTTAGTGCGCATCAGCCGGCGGAACTTTAAATCTCTCACTGTATCGACTCCCTGTCAGATTTGGTCTCTTCCGCGACTGTTTAAAGCAGCTCTGACCGCACAGAGAATGACCGTTTTGGAGTTTGTGTTTATTTACATGGCATGTTCCCATATTATATGAACTTTAATTAAGGATAAAATAAAGGTATATCACAAAGCTGTGATCTGTGTTTCTATCAAACACTCGAGCTGCAGAAGTAGGGGTGAGAGATGAGCGTCTCCGCGTTAGAGTGCGCTTCAGCCGGCGGAACTTTATATCTCTCCCGGTCAGATTTGGTCTCTTCTGCGACTGGTTAAAGCAGCTCTGACTGCACAGAGAATGACAGTTTTGGAGTTTGTGCTTATTTACATGACACGCTCCAGTATTATATTAACTTTAATTATTGATGAAATAAAGACATATCGCCAAGCCATGATCTGTGTTTCTGTGTTATTTTTTCTGGCCACCAGTTCAGTGTCGGTCTGCTCTGCATCCATCTTCACCTGATTTCCACGCTGAACACTGTAAACTCACATGACCTGACCACATGTGCCACTCCCTAAACTGAGCCTGACTGGTCATCTTTATTAGTGATGTAGAAAATGTGCAAACAGCTCTCAGAGAGAATGGGCTGTCACGCCCACACATCACATGCACTTATTTATTTAATAAAATCGCAGCATTTGCCGTCATATAATCGCACAGGCTGACATCGCGATATGATTAATCGTGCAGCACTAGTTCAGAGCTGCAAAACGTTGAATAAGCTCATCGTTTTGTGTGGGGTGTCAGGTGCTTTGACAGATTCCTTCTGCAGTTTAATGTGCTTGAGATATGTTTAACCCTAAGTTAGGACCCCAGCTCATAACTTAAATTTTACTGATTTATTTTTATTTGTAATATTATAAACTCAAAGTAATGCAAGTATCCATTTCCTTTTTGCAAAACAACTTGTACAAAACATTGAGTAATTATTACTTCAAATAGGTAAAATAATAATAGGCTTACTTCATGGAGTGTTCGCCAATGCTGCTCAATCAAATGCTGCAATAAAATATTGTTGATATGGTGAGTGTAAATTTACCACTAAATTGAACTGTGTTTAACTGAAATCTTATTTGTTGTTGTAATGGGAGTATAACAGTTTGTTTTATTATTTAAATTAAATCATTTTTTGATTTTATTAAATTATGAATGAATGAACAAAGGATTGAATGGTGTCATACCAACTGGAACATATTACCCTTGCAGGCTCTCTATTGGCTGTTTTTTTTTGTGTTTTACGGTGGCCATTTTGGGTCGACATCATTGTAGTCCTTATTTTAGAACACTTAAGTGTCACCTCAGTCAGCACTTAAGAATCAGTCTTGGAATTGCTTTTAGCATCTTTATAAAAAGCTCCTACTCTTACACAGAATCTTTGCCACAGAAGGGCCACAAATAGTTTTATCTTGCCACTAAGAGTTCTCCAAAGACTTCCTTGTTAAAAGGTTTTAATTAACCTATTCACAAAACGTCTAAGAGCAAGTTTTTCTAAGGACATCTTGATGTAAGAGTAAGGTGGAGTTGACCTCATGCTATGGATATCACATTTATGGCCACACTTTAAGATGCACAAATTGATTGATTTAGACATGGAAGCGCGCGTACTTGTGTATTTTAGAGGTCGACCGATTTGTAGATTTTACCGATAACCAAGTTGGGTAGTACCTGCCGATAACTGATTAATCAACCAATAGTGTTTAAAACTGATACCGTATGAAAAATGACCACAAAGTAAAATAGTGCTGAACTTTATTACAAAAATAAACATTACTGTCTGAACCATGGAAATGTATTGTAATTTTTTAAATTAAATACATATTAATATACAGTACTGTGCAAAAGTCTTAGGCCTTGTTCAGACTGCCACTTAAAAATCTGATTTCTGCACATCCAGATTGTATCCAGACGAGTTTTTGATAGTCTAGACAGCAAAAAACACAATTTTCCAAATCTGATTCAAACCACATCGGAAGGTGGTTTCAATTGTGATTGAAATATGATTTTTTTTTTTTCAGATGCATCTCAGTCCTGACACTCTGGCTGCTCAATTCGGATTTCAAATGGTATTTTGTATCACTCTTAATGTGACACAAGGATGTTTACAATCACGCACTAAGTGAGCCGCAGTGACACTGGCAAAAGTGGTAATGACCATGAATGTGTCGGAAAAAACCAGCAAGAGACTGTCTGAACATTTTGTTAATTTATGGAGAGAAATGCCCATTCGGGATGTGCTGACAGACAATGATCTCGGGGATGGATGATGGTCAGAGTGATCGCCAATAGCTGATGCCTTTGATGATATCAAGATGATATTTGGCTAGTTTTCCCATCTATTAAATTATTATTAGACTATTAATATTATCAAATTAATATTGCAATAATTTGCCCATAGACACAAAGACATGCGCTTGAAGAAACACTCTTTATTATATTATTAAGAACAGATGACAGAAAAGCTGTCTATGCGCATATATGACGTGCTGATACAGAGGCATGCAATCTCATGGAACACACGCATCTAAGGATCTCACTCCTCGTTTCTGCGTTCCGATTTAAAAAGGTTTTTTTTTTTGTTTTTAATTACGGTATCATCTATGAGTGTTGCAAATGTCCTCAGACATCTCAGCTCAGGAGGTGTTTTGAGTTCAGTTCACTTTATTTCCACAGAGCAGTTTATTGTGAACGCACCTCTGTATCCTGTAAAATAATAAAAAATATATAAAATAAAACATAAATGTGTTCTCCTCAAATCATGATTTATATTTCAGTGATTTATTATCATCATTATAATTATTATTTTTACATTTATAATTGTTTTTGTCTTTATTTGTGTAAGTAATTTTCCGCTTGCGTGTTTATACGGACACTTGCCTGACCGTAAATGGAAATGTTTATTGATATATAATTTTTTTTTTTTTTATCACTTCGTTATTTTATTTGCTTTTTCATTTTATTTGGAGTGCAATTTGAATTTAGAAATGTATTTGATTTAAGTTTTTTAAATGCATTTTCAATGCAAAATCAATAAAGCAAGAATATTCACTGATCCCTCAGCCCTGAGGTTTCCAGTGTAATTTGATATTGTGAGATAATATATATATTAGCGTGAAGGAGGGAACAAAACAAATGTATTCACACACGATGCATTTTCACGGACAACAAACGACCGGTATAGGATGCACGGATCTTTGCCAAAGATATGTTGTCAACTGTTGTAAAAGCATCTTTCAAAAAGTTGAACAACACATATTTTAAATGCACTTATTTTTTTTTTTCAGATTCATTTGAACTTTTAGTTAAAATAAACAAAAAATAAAGTTCAAAGTTTGAAATCAAGGTGTTTGGCTTTATTGTGTAGTCATAACCCTAACCCTGCTTATGGCTCCTACACACTACACGACTTTCAATGACGTCGGATCGTGGTACCGTTCATATTACACAACTGTCTGTCTTGTCACTGAAGTTGTAGCGTTTTCAAATTACACAACGAATGCGCGACAGGGGTGAACACATTACAGAACATTTCACTATTGACAAATCCCCGATGACACTGCCTGGACTCCAAATTATGTTTCATTACGTTCCACATCATCACCATTCCTCCTCTAAATTTCACAGTGTGAGACACTGTGGCTTGAAGGCCTCTCCAGGTCTCCGTCTAACTTTTAGATGACCAGGTGGAGGATCTGTGATAATTAGGTGATAATTTTGCTGTGGTCTGATCATTTTTTCCAGGTGTGTGCATGCGTGTGTGAGAGATCCAGGTGTACCTAGGAGAATTGGTGCTGTTTTGAAAGCAAAGTTGGTCACACCAAATATCGATTTAGCTTTTTTTTCTGTTTACAAGACTTTGGATGATGTTAATTGAAAAATGAAAACTAATTATGACACTTTTTGAAGAAATCCTCATTATGCATAATTTTTCACAAGTGCCTAAAACTTTTGCTCAGTACTGTGTCTTTGTGTAGTCAGCGTAGTCTGCTCACTTTATTAAATATAAAAAGTAATTATAATATGTTTTAATAAATAAAAAAATTAAAAAAGTGTGTGGCCTTCGAGGTTAAAGGGATCCTGCTTTCCGGACCCCCGGCTTTCCAAAGTTGAGTACACCTGCGCATTGCAACTGAGCCAAGTATTTCGGACTAGTTTTAAGTCCAGCGTTACAAACCAAATCTTAATATTTCTGGTTTATTTTGGTTGCACACTAAACTGCTTTTGGGATTTTATTAATTTTGGACTCTTATAACATTAATGTCTGTCATATTAAGAAAATACTAAAATGTTTAATTATATAAATTGATTTTTTTTTTTTTAAGACTTTTTTTTTTTTTTTTTTTACTTTTTCCACCACCATGGTTATCGATATCAGCAAAATCCACTATCTGTCGACCTCTACTGAAAATGCATTGTGTTGGCTCGACGAAAGATTCATATAAACATGTATCGTTCAGAAGTTTGGTGTGTGCAAAAAATAGAAAATAATTGTTATGAATTTTAGAACGCAAAATTCGTCCGCTAGACATGTTCAGTGTGCAACCAAAATTGTTGAATATGTTTGAAAAGACAAAACTATTGTGCAATGAGCAGCCCTATTTATATGCGCAATCAGGGTAACATCTCGAACTCTTAATGTTCCTCCAACCATTCCTGAACAATGTGCAGTGTGGCAGGGTGCATTATCTTGTAAAAGAGGCCACTGCCATCAGGGAATACCATTGCCATGAAAGGCCTGGTCTGCAACGATGTTTAGGTAGGTGGCACGTGTCAAATTAACATCCACATGAATGGCCGGATCCAGGATTTCCCAGCAGAACATTGCCCAGAGCATTTTAAGTACTTTCAACGGTGGACAGGTGTCATCATGGGCACTCTGACCGGTCTCCGGCTACGCAGCCCCATATGCAGCAGGACACGATGCACTGTGTATTGTGACACATTCCTCCAGTATCCATTAAAATATTCTGTGACTTGTGCCACAGTAGACCTTCGGTTGGTTCGGACCAGACAGGATAGCTTTTGTTTCCCTCACACATCAATTAGCTTTGGGCACCCAACACCCTATTGCCGGTTTGTGGTTTGTCCCTCCCTGGACCACTGACAGTAGGTACTCACCACTGATGACTGGGAGCACCCCACAAGCCTTGCCATTTCATCGATGCTCTGACCCAGTCGTTTGGCCATAAGAATTTCGCCCTGTCAATTAGAGCTGAAACGATTAATCAACAAGAATTTCTATTGACGATTAGTCGTTTGACTCGTATTATGTAACTTGAGATCATATGAAATTCTAATGATGGCATGCGAGAGTAGCACTGCAGCTCGCGCCTGATTGAGGAGAGGAAGAAAACAGCTAACAGTCCACACGCACTCCAAACCTTCCAAATAGCCAAAATAAGTAGATCATAAAGTATGGGGTAACTATAATGCAAAATGTCATGTAAATAAACTCTGAAACTGGCATTTCTCTGTGTGGTCATTGAGTCGCATGAATTGATCGGGGATGAGATTTAATGTTCTCCTGGCTGATGCGCTCTGGTGCTGGAAGCTTGTCCCTCGCATGTGTTTGCTGCAGCTAGATTATAATGTGATGGCTTGCGACATAGTGAATGATAATATGTCACTGTATCATATTGCAAAGAGAATCAGTGAAATGCAGCTTTATTAAGAAGAGTCTTAGCCCATTATACACTGCAAAAAAATAAATAAATGGGATTTGTCTTTTTGGCATGTTTTCCAATATAAATTTCTAAAATTCCTTTTTATAACGTGTTCATTTACTTAAGGAGCTATACTGCTGAAGAAAAAGTGTTAACGGAGAATGTTGAGTAACATTTTTAATATTGAAATTTAATGTAAAATATCTGAAATTTTTAAAACAAGATACAGCACAGTATATATTTTTTTTTACTGGACTAGCAGAAGTATGAACAAGAGAAAAAATACACTTGTATACAGATTACTAGGATGCACCAATACCACATTTTCTCTTCCGGTATGATCCTATACCAATGTTGTTTTTTTGCCTAATCAGTTTAGAATATCTACTTCATTGTGTGGAACTAATTGGGAATACACTTATATGTAAAGAAACACAAACCTCTAACTACACATTATTTAAATGTATACCTCCACCATGCTTCACTGTTGAGACTGTATTGGAGCAGTGCCTGGTTTTCTCCACACATACCGCTTAGAATTAAGGCCAAAAAGTTCTATCTTGGTCTCATCAGACCAGAGAATCTTATTTATCACCATCTTGGAGTCCTTCAGGTGTTCTTTCATGTGTCTTGCACTGAGGAGAGGCTTCCGTCGGGCCACTCTGCCATAAAGCCCCGACTGGTGGATGGCTGCAGTGATGGTCGACTTACTACAACTTTCTCCCATCTCCCGACTGCATCTCTGGAGCTCAGCCACAGTGATCTTTGGGTTCTTCTTTACCTCTCTCACCAAGGCTCTTCTCCCCCGATAGCTCAGTTTGGCCGGACGGCCAGCTCTAGGGTTCTGGTCATCCCAAACGTCTTCCATTTAAGGATTATGGAGGCCACTGTGCTCTTATGAACCTTAAGGGCAGCAGAAATTTTTTTTGTAACCTTGGCCAGATCTGTGCCTTGCCACAATTCTGTCTCTGAGCCCTTCAGGCAGTTCCTTTGACCTCATGATTCTCATTTGCTCTGACATGCACTGTGAGCTGTAAGACAGGTTTGTGGCTTTCCTAATCAAGTCCAATCAGTATAATCAAACACAGCTGGACTCAATTGAAGCTGTAGAACCATCTCAAGGATGATCAGAAGAAATGGACAGCACCTGAGTTAAATATATGAGTGTCACAGCAAAGGGTCTGAATACTTAGGACCATGTGATATTTCAGTTTTTCTTTTTTAATAAATGTGCAAAAATGTCAACAATTCTGTGTTTTTCTGTCAATATGGGGTGCTGTGTGTACAATAATGAGGAAAAAAAATGAACTTAAATGATTTAAGCAAATGGCTGCAATATAACAAAGAGTGAAAAATTTAAGGGGGTCTGAATACTTTCCGTACCCACTGTATACAGTACACGTTGTCATATCATCATTATAAAGTAATTCATTTGTTGACTAGATGCTGCATTAGTAGAGAACAATATGTTTGCCAACAAGGCTGAAAGGATGATAACGTTTAAAGTTAACCTCAAGCGGTTAGAACAATGTGACAAATACACGCAAGTCCTACCCAAATGTTTAAATGTTACGATTGTTACCATCTATTGCCATCTATTTGCATTCATTTATATCAAGCTGGTCACATTTATGCATTTGTTAGCCAGCTAAGTTGCATATTTAAAGCTAGTGATGCGAGAAAGCAAATTAATATCTTCATGCGGCCGAGAGGAACATATAAACAAATCAGAAACACATACGATTTCAATAAAAAAAACAATTATCCTCACTGTAATACAATGACTTAAGATCGATCATATTCTTGCACTAAAAAGGCTATGCACAGTTCAGTAAATACAGTTTATCAAAGGTAACCAAAGATGTTCATCTGGGGCACGTAACAAATGGACGGTTGCAAAAGTGTTCCATGTGAACAGCCCCTTAATGTTGAGGTCTTTGGCAGTTGTGTCTTGCACTCTTAGAAGCGTTTCTCAGATTAGAAATGCATTTAAACAACGCAAAGCATTAGCGTTGTTTAAATGCTTTGTCAGGAAAGATGTTCAACCTGGAAATGTGTGACACGAGATCCTCGCATTCGGTTCCCTCTGTTTGAACAGCCCCTGTCCTGGGCTCATATTCTTAGCCGCTTCAGCACCGAGTTCAGCTGAATACCACTGCTATCTGTGAATATTGCTTCTCTACATACAACTGTTCTGAATAAAAAAACAATGGTATTTTACTGTTATTATGAAGCTTTGAGTCTGTAGTAGAAGGCCCCCCTGTCATTTTACTTTTGACATATTTGAGAATATGGACAGTCTAAAACATTGGATTTATTTTATGCACATTATTTGAAAATTAAGTTTTTAATTTTTTCGCGTAACAGCCAGGATAGGAATGTTCTATGCAATAATATATGGGGGCTGAATGGTTTGTATTTATTGTGCCCTCTTGTGGCGTAAGGAAACAACGTCAATTTAAAAATCAGCTGACTTTAAAATTCATATATTTTTTCATGTATATTAATATTTTTAGTATATTTATTTCATTAAAAAAAAAATACAATACATTTTCATGGTTCAGTCAGTACTGTTCATTTTTTAATAAGGTTCAGCACTATTTTACTTTGTGTTATATTTTTCATTCAGGATCAATTTTAAAAACTATCTGGTTGATTAATCTGTTATCGGCTGGTACTGCCTGACTTGGTTATCAGTATGTGTAAAATCTGTCGACCTCTAGAAGGGAGTAAAGCTGAAAGCGCTTCTGATCCCTCAAACAGTCTATCGCTCCAACACCGTCTGATTGTTACAGCTCATCATGTATACTCAAATTTGTATTTGCATTTTTGTTGTTTAATTTGTTTTTATACCCACTTGCAGTGTCTTTATCCTCTGGTGCTCACTGTGCAGTAAGTCAGAATTTGTACTGTAATGACCCTTGAAAATGGGCAACTTAATATTCATTCACATGCAATTCTTACAAATTTGTTTTTAAAACAAACCGGTATATTCAACTGAATTACACATTGTTTTAAAGTTTGAATTTGCGAATGCTTAGAATTGCCAATAACTAAGTCTACACTGTATGCTTCAGGGGCTGAGAAAGAGCTTATTCATTAGAGTAGCAGTGTATGTGTGATTCCCTACATGCTGCAAAAAAGATCGGCCCTGCATCTAGGCACGATCGGCTGATCACCGATCACGGATTTAAGACGTAAATTGCCCGTTTTAGATAGGTGGCTGATTAATTTATGGACCTCCTAAAATGATAAAACGCTTGATTTAAAGTTGTTTATTGCCAATTTAGGAAAAATATTTTTATTTGATTCAGATAATTGCAAATAGGCTATTCAAGTATGAAAAAAATTAAATACATTATGTCCAAGAGTGCATCTGGTACTCCAAAAAATGCCACAGGTGCTCCAAAAGGGGGCTAGTTACATAAAAGAAAATGGTGAAAACATTATTCCACATCCAGGCACTCTCAATATTAAAAGCCTGTATTATGGGGCTACATCTTAAAAAAAAAGCACCAACGTGTATCGACCCAAACAGGCCTTCATCAGGGTGTCACAAAGTGGAGAAACGGGAAGTGACTTAATAATCTCGCCATAATATTCTACTACAGCCACCTCCACTGGCCTGAAATTATTTTACACAAGTAATCAAAAACAAATGAAACATTTAGACATAATAACATTGCAATATAAAGAAAACGGTGTACAAAGACAGTAATGGACTGAACTTATATATTGCGTTCTTGTTAATATTGAGGTCTAATTTGTATGGTAATGTTTGTTATACATTACACTTTTTGTATACTGTTTTCTGTATATTGCAATTAGGGGTGGGCGATATAGAAAAAATATCATATCACGATTTGTTCGGGAAAAAAATCACGATTCACGATTTTATCACGATTCTATTTCATGTTGCTTTTTAAGACTATTTTGCAAATTACTGAGCTGCAACACAGGAAAAATTATATCCCCATTTAAAAAAACATAGCCCTACAAGGTAACAACATGAAAGGGAAAAAAAAAATGACAGACTATGTCAAAGTACGTTTTCGATCATATTTTAATCAAGTGTATATTTAATGGAAGTGCAATTGTGCAAAGTAAGAACATTCAACAGGACTTGCAAAATGAACATTGTTTTAAAAACAAATCTAACATTGGCAACAGCTGTAACAGACCCTGAGCAAAACCCATGTCAGCATTTTTTTCTATTTCTATTTTTTTAAGGTAGCATCTAGCATGAAAAATATAGATAAATAAAGATGCAGCAAAAACAAGTTAAAAAATGTAAGCTTATTTTAAAAAGGTTAAATAAAAATGTTTAAATAAAAAAAATATTTACTAATTAAAGGCTCTCACCACTGTCATGCAGGTCATTTTCGCTTCTTTCAGTCCCCAACATTCAAGCGCTTCCCTAAGGCCTTGTCCTATGAGCTCTCCCGTGTGGTCGTTTCTAGACATGCACTGCACAACTTCCAGTCATCAATGAAATGAATTGTCAGACTTAAATAGGGTTCTGAAGTGCGGCTAGACCATAAGTCAGCTGTTGTGGCAAAAAAATTTACGTTTTGAACTTTGTGTTCCATCTTGTTGCGGCATTCGGAATACAGCCGTGGAATGGCCGTCGCAGAAAAATATTAGCGGCTGGGAATCTCGTAACGCGGATCAACGACTTTGAGCAAGTCTTTTGAAACCCTCGTTTTCCACAGTTTATATGGGGATCATATCCTTGGCCAGGTAAAATGTCACTGCATCAGTTACATCTTTCCAGCGCTTGTCCTGTCATACGGAGTTCCCTTCTCAAATACCTCCTTCGTTAGAGTTGTTTGTTTAAGCCTTGTAACGTTAGGCTCTGGCTGCTCCGTGGATGTACCTGATGCACTCGCACGGGGTCCCCTCACAATTTGACTATCAGCATATTCTTTAGGGTGTTTTCTTTTGAGGTGGTTATAAAGATTTGTTGTGTTACCATCCGACGTGTGAATCTTATCATTGCAACATTTGCAAGTAACTGTCGTTTGCGCCGTGTCTGTTATGGAAAATCCAAACCATTTCCATATTACCGATGTTGAATTTTTTTTAGGAATCAACTCCTCTGTGTTTTCATCCATCGTCCCTGCGTTGCTAAATCTCACGAGCAAGTTTATGATCCTGTTAACACGCCGACATCTAGCGCGCCTCGCATCGCATGTTGTTAAGTAGTTGAAAAGCCATTGAACTGCATCTGATAGAACGTGCACTGTAGCACGATACAACGATATTTCCGAAAAAGTGAATCGTGGAGACATTTTAATCGTTCGCGATCAAATATCGTCATATCGCACACCCCTAATTGCAATGTAGGTATGTCTAAGTGATTCATTTGTTTTAAATTATTGGCTTCTAATGGCTAGCACCTGTAATAAAGCATTATGGTGAAACTAAGTTATTTACTGTTTCTGCATTTTGTGACACCCTGATGAAGGTCTGTTTGGACAAATATGCATTGATGCTTTTTTAAGATGTAGCCCCTGTACTAAAAAGGCTTTTGATATTGAAATTCCACATTGTGCCTGGATGTGGATTTAGGTTTCCACCATTTTTTTCAGGCTATAGTGTGTAAGAAGACAAACTCTGTTGTGTCATTCACAGCATGTCATGGCAGTGATCGGTCTCTGCAGAGCTCATTTGGTGCAGTTTGTTGGCAGGGATTCTCTGATTTTGTGCATCTTTTTCTTGAGGATTCATGGATAGTGTATTTGTATTTTTTTACCTGGAATTCTGCTATTAAACAATTTTTAAACAATGAAGTTGAATTATGATGCTTCAACTGAAGCATAGGAATGCAAATTTTGGCAAATTATTTTAACTGATTAACCGTCATTATTAACCGATAATAAACCAGTTAACCAATAAGCCATGAATCAAACTAGTGACCAAACAGGCATGACTAAGGTCTGTTCTGGCAATATAGGCTTACATGATAAATGTGCATTTTTAACACAAACTTGTTTTGAATGGATCATTTGCATGCCAAATTAACATACGAGGTGATAACCTTTGGCAGTTTGGAAGAATAAAAACTTTATCATCTTAGCCTACCCACAAATTATGCTTATGGGCAATCCTGATCGTTTTTGTGTAGAAAAATAAACCTATATTTACATGGGCAGGGGTCAGTATGTTAAGCAGCTGGATGACGGCAAGCCTGGCTACTGAAACCCTCTCCGAAATCATTGACGTCGACAATAAAAAATTGTTGACAGAAATTTTCGAATTCTGATTTCATTTAACACAACATGAGATCTTTTGAAACGCTAATGATGATGCAGGAGGGCAGCACTTTAGATCACACTTGATTGAGGAGAGGGAGAAAGAACAGCTCACAGTCCAGACGCACTCCAAACTTTCCAAAAATGTAAATGGAGAAAAGTGCTGTCCATAAATAATAACTTACTCTGAAAAACATACAAAAATAAAATGCAACTAAAACATAACACCACGATAAATCATACAACCAATAACTCGGACCTAATCAGATGCCAAAACCCTGGTAAAATAAGTATGTTCAAGTCCCTTTTAAAAATATCCATGCTTGTCGATGAGTTTAAAGATAACTGCAACACATTCCAAAGTGCAGGAGAAGCAACAGAAAAGGTGCAATTTCCACTACGCCTCAAGCGAGACCGTGGGACAGTTAGGAGCATGCTCAGAGATGAGCACAGATGACGTTGGGATTGGTAGGGGATTAACATGTCTTTAATATACTCAGGAGCCCGTTCATGCAATGCTTTGTAGACAAACAGTAACACCTTGTATTGTATCCTATATCTTACAGGTAGCCAGTGAAGAGATAACAACACCGGTGTTATATAATTCCGCTTTCTAGTGTTTGTTAGGATTCTCGCTGCTGCATTTTGAACATACTGAAGACGAGTAACCAGAGATTCACTTATGCCTAGAAATAGAGCATTACAATAATCCAACCATGTGGAAATAAAAGCTTGCAAAACTGTCTCCAAGTCCTTATTTGAAAGGATAGGTTTTGGTTTAGAGAATTTGAAAGAACTGAAACTGAAAAAAAGATGTTTTCACAACGCTGTTAATTTGACGATCAAAGCGGATTTCAGAATAGAAAATTACTCCAAGGTTATTCATATAACCATTCATATTGTTGGACAATAGTCCATAACTCTCAACCAGACCTTTCCCAGACTGTTTGTTCGAACATAATAAACTCCATCTTATCCTCATTTAATTGTAGAAAATTATTTGCAAGTCATCACTTTACCTCAGTCATACACTTATACAAATGTGTAAAAGATGAAAAGCCATCACACTCTAAAGAAAAATACAGTTGTATATCATCAGCATACATGTGATAATTAGGGCTGCACCTAACGATTTTTTTTTTTTTATCGATTAATCTAACGATTATTTTACTGATTAGTCGATTCATCTAACGACTAATTTGCCAATTTTTCTAAAGATTTTGTATTATTATTTCTTGATTAATATAACAATTAATTAACCCAAAATAAATATAAAAAACTCGTCTCATTAATATTTTAATAAATTATCTTCTCTTAAACACAAACAAATGTACAAGAAACAAAGTGTGCACTGTAGGGCATTATTCTGCACCAAAAATACATTTAAAAATATAAGTCCAACATTAATTTTATTTTGGAAAGATTTTATGTTGGACTGCTAAACTTGAGGTTGCACAATGTTTTGATATTCCTCCTGAAAGTGACTTGAATTTTACATTTGTTTCATTTATTTTGTTGTTGGATTGCTAAATGTAGATTACTTTTAGTGTGTGATTTTAAGGAGTGATTTTAAGTAAGAACTTGTTCAATATGTGTAAAAAGGATAGTGCAATCTACATTTAGCAATCCAACAACAAAATAAATTAAATGTAAAATTCAAGTCACTTTCAGGAGGAATATCAAAACATTGTGCAACCTCGAGTTTAGCAGTCCAACATAAAATTATTTTACAGTAAGATTAGTGCAATTTAAGGAACTCTTAAATGTTTTTCTAACAGGAATAACAAACTATTGCAATCTGAATTAAATCTCAGTGGGGCAAGGAATATAATTGAAACTATTTACAGACTGTAACTCACAGTTTACACCATTTTCTCACTCATACATGGCCGTTAAAGTAAACAGAAAATATAAAACGTCCAAATAACAAAATTAGATGATGCATGGTGTAAAGTTACGTTAGCAGTGGTGCAGAAATTACTTTTAACATGGGGGAGATGAGGAAACATTTAGAAAATCTATTTTAAGTGACTACTACAAACAGAAACAAGTATGTGTTGTAATACTATTATCATGTTTGGGTGGGGACCAAAAGTAAACAGGACTTACGGTGCTGCCGTCTTAACGAGCGTTCCAGAATGTTTTTTCACTTCAAGTGTTCGTTCATGGTGGTTGTATGACTGTGATAAGCCATTTCCAATTTGCATATCTTACACACCAGGTTCTCTGGCTAAAATACTCCCATGCTTTAGATCACCATGGGCAAGTTTTTTAGCTGCAGTTTGTTCTTTGGGGAATCCATGCTTAAACCGGGTGCTGCCATTTAAATTATTTCAATGTGACGCACCGATGCATGTTATGCAAATCAACGTATTTCTGTAATCGATGACGTCAATGAATCGTCCCAGCCCTTGTGATAATTAATATTGCATTGCCTAAAACTGACCCCAGAGGCAGCATGTATAAAAAGAATAAAGTTGGACCAAGAATGGATACTTGCGGAACCCCCAAGAGAACGTCGTGGATGCAGAAACATCATTTCCGATTTTAACAGAGCATATCCTGTCCTGCAGATAGGAAGAAAACCACTTAAGGGCTACACCATTAATCCCTACATAATATCTGAGAAGTTCTATTAAAATTACATGATCTATAGTATCAAAAGTTGCACTCAAATCTAACATCATTACATCTAAAATCAAAGGCAACACCTTTCCCGAAGTCAATATTTAACAAAATATAATTTGCAACTTTTAATAAAGCTGATTCTGTACTATATTTGGTCCTAAAACCAGACTGGTAAATATCCATTATGTTATTTTCAATCAAAAAGTTGATTATGGACAACTTTCTCTAAGATCTTATTCATAAAAGGCAATTTTTGAGATAGATATTTTTAAAATCCTGTGGATCCAAGTTTCTTTAAGACTGGTTCAATAATAGCATGTTTAAACCCTGATGGTACAGTGCCATATAATAAAATACTGTTAATAATCAATAGAATACTAGGACACTTTCTGTGTAGTCCAAAGCAATGGTGTTGATGTAACTGAAAAAACATGTATCAAAAAGGAAGGCTGCAACCCCACTGTTGAGGATCTTCAGTTTCTTAAGTTTCACTAAAACTCCAGCCCGTATGCCTTGTCTCCTATGACATCTCTTCTTCAATCACGTGCAGCAAGGTTTTTTTTTGTTGTTGCCCCGTTTGCATTTGTATTTTATTTCTTAAACAATTATTTTAAGAATATATCATTATATTATTTACAATACACATATTTTAATGATATTTTAGGGGGGGACAACCCACAGATAGGGAGGTCCTGACCCCCCGCGATTTCCGCCTATGCTAGAGGGTTTGACAGAGATGCCAAATTTGCTGTGATAACAGATCAGACTGTATTCTATCTGTGTGCCAAATTTCATAACTTTCCCTCAAGCTGTTCTATGGGCAGCCGAAGAACAATAAAAGGCCCCTTCGGGGCTTGACCCCTAATACCACCCTCCAGAGGCCACAGTCTCATGTTTTAAGTGCTGAGCCATCACTCATTCATTAGAGTAGCAGTGTATCTCTCCATCCAAAACTGCATAATGTCACAGTATGTACTGTATTAGATGGACGCACTTATCTGCCGGCAAATCAGTACGTTCTTTTAGGCATGCATGCGAGTAGTATGCATACATTTTGGACATACTTTTTCCGCAGACACTAACTCGAATATATGGCGTAATAACAACTGCGAAAACTTAGTTGAGAAGAGGCAAATTCTTCGCGATTCACTGCTGTGCTTTGAAAGTATATTCGGACACTGCGCATGTGTGATTCCCTGCCTGCTGCAAATAAGATCGGCCCTGAATCTAGGCATGATCGGCCGATCACGATCACAGCTTTAAGACAAAGATCGACCGATTTAGATCTGTGGCCGATCGATCGGTGCACCTCAACTTTAATGGAATAGTTTACCCAAAAATTAAGATTCTCTCATTATTTACTCATATGCCAGCCTAGATAAATTTAACAAAGATTTTTTGAATAATATCTCAGCTCTGTAGGTTCATACAATGCAAGTCAACAGGATCCATAATTTTTTAAGTTCCAAAATGTAATCCATATGACTCCAGTGGTTAAATTCATATCCTTAGAAGCGATATGATAGGTGTGGGTGAGAACAGATAAATATTTAAGTCCTTTTTTACTATAAATCTACTTTTAAACAGCCTTCTAATGCACGTTCACAAAAGTTCTTCTGTTTTTTTGCCGATTAGCCTTCTTCGTGTGTATAGCGACCTACTGGGCAGGGAGAAGGAAGAAAAAAAAGGGAGAGATAATGGAAAGGAAAATAAATGTTGTATTTGCACAACAGGCCTAGTAAAAAAAATCTTTGTGTTCAGCAGAAGAAAAAAAGTCATACACATCTGGGATGGCATGAGAATGAGTAAATGATGAGAGAATGTTTTTTTTCTTTTAATGCTTTAGGTTTAGTCTTTTTATGTGCTGTTGTTACAGCAAAGTGCTGCATCAACAATACATTTCAAAACTATCTAAGGACTAAGCTGTCAGACCTTAAGTCCTCTGTTTTGAGTTCTGCAAAATTGGTATAGAGAATCATTACATTTCGCTGGTATTGGTATCAACTACTGAAATTTTGATAACATAACACTGCTAACAATGTATATACACTGCTAACTATTGAAATTGTGCATGGTAGATCTTGCTATAATAACAAATAGAAAATAGATCTTAGAAGTAACACCCCTGGCCTAAATTAATTGCTGGTTCAGATGAGGATATAGCACAATTCTTTGTCCTTATCTGCTCCAGGGGCATCATATCATGGCTGACCCTACGCTCTGACACCAGCTTAGCTGGGATATGCCAAAAAAAATAAACAAATGTCACTCTCTATGTGCAAAAATGTATAATTTGTTACAAAAATAAAAGGCTTCTGATAATTTGTTTTAGTTGTTCGTAATGCATGAATGTTTTGGACTCTGGGAGTGTTCTCTGCAGTTGCAGTTATCAGATATGCTATTTGCTGCTGTTCACAGATTAAAACAGCTTCCTGTATTTCATACGTCATTTGCTAAAGATTAGTCAAATGAAAATGTAAATTTTCTAGCTCAGTACTGCTCTTCATCTAGCTGTAGGCTGCATTTCACAAACCTTTCCATTTGTATGTATTGTGAGAGATGCTTTGTTTACAGTAAATACATAACAGTGAGTTGTAACTGGCTCTATATAGTTATAGATTTTGACTTTTGCTGTTTTAAATCCATTAGTCATTAGCGGCACCATGTGTGGTCAGAACCGGTGAGGTTTTCTCTGAAGAGTTTCAGAATGGCTGGTGTATTACATTTTTTTTTTTTAAATGCAGTTTTAATATCTTAATTGCAGGGTTCAGATGGGAAAATCTTCTGCTGTATGATTTTGAGCTAACAGTGTTTACATATATGCATTTGACAGACGCTTTTATACACAGACTTACAGTGCATTCGGTGTATACATTTTATCAGTTTGTGTGTTCACTAGGGTTGCAATGGTATGAGATTTTCACGGTATGATAACAGTCTCAGAAAATATCACGGTATACGGTATTACACAATTACTATTATCAGTGAAAACAGAAGGGTTATTTATTTATTTATTTTTGAGCAAACACTTTATTATAATTGAAACTTGAAACAATTTATTTTATTGAAGTATGTGTAAAAAAAAAAAGTCCCTTTTGAAAATAAAATAAATAGAAAAAATAAGAAAGCTAACAGAATTATAATAAACAGAATTATAAACATGATAAAAAATAGCATGTAACTATAACATGTTATATAACTAAAGCATGTTAGAATAGCATGTTAAATTAACTACTAAATGAAAAATAACGTCAGCTGTGTGAGCTTTTGAAGTAATGTCCTATGATTATTAACAGTTAACATATATTGTAGGTGCACAGACTGCTCCTGTCTGTCCCTTTATCTCAGTGTTTCTCAACTGGTTTTGCTTCAGGACAGATTTTACATTGGAAATCAAGTGTCGACCTGCCATAGATTAATTATTTTTGTTGATGTCAAAATCTACAGGAAGTTGTCTCTCCCCCTTTTAAAAATTGAAGAGCATATTTATTTATATGGGCCCATTATTATCCCATTTGTTACCTAATATTAAATATTTATACACATATTACACAGAAGGAAAGGCTCCTCATTACCATGGTTAGGTCAGTGTGCTAGACTTAAATAATAGTAATAATAATAATAATAATAATAATAAATTAATGTATTTATGAAAAATAAATACTAGCTGAAACACATCTTGAAACTTTAACGAAAACTGCCACTGTTGATATAAAATGAGGTCTAATAGATTCTACCTTTTTAGATTATTTAATATGAAACTATAACATTTTGTCAAAATATAACAGTTACTTTTACTTTTACAAATTTGTAAAGGTGATCGTGTGTAATTTTCTATTTATTAATTTTTTTGGCACATAGCACAGTGTTGCTCTTTTCCTCCTCAGTGCTGTTTGGCATGTCAGGGCTGCTACTGTTTGAGAGGTTCGAATGACAATCTCCGAAACACTTTAAACTAGAATAGTCTCGCTAGAATTTAAATTGGTCACAGTTTTGATGTCTGCACTCCGCAATATCGAGGGAAGCTCAGTTGTTGAATGTGCACACCACAGAGAAGAGCAGATCATTAGTTCGAGCTCGTTACACTCGCGAAAGTGCAGATGAGAAGTCTTTAGCTGTTTGCGAAATTATCATTAAATCTGCCTCGACAAATAGTCCATTACTTGGGCGGCCGCCGAAATATCTTCAATGGGAGAAGTTACCATGGCATTGTTATTTCCCTGCTGTCCGCGATGGGAGTCCAAATAAACCAGTTGAGAAACACTGCTTTAACTCACACACTCATGTCAGACCCCCTCCCCTCCCCTCGCTTCTCTCTGACATCTGCTTTATGTGTGTTTGTGGCGTAAGTTGACGAGTCTGACAGACAGTCGAGAAGGAAAGGAGATGCACACGCGCATGTGAGAATCTCCGTCCGGTTGCATTTTTTTCCCAATACTGTAGATAAGCAAATGTACATGGTATGATAACCATCAATTTTCAAACCGTGGTATACCGTGAAACCGGTACATGTTTCACGGTACCGTTAAACCGGTATACCGTTGCAAACCTAGTGTTCACTGGGATGCGAACCTGTGATCTTGGTGTTGCAAGTGCCATGCTCTTCCAGTTGAACTAAAGTGCTAATGTAGCCTCTTGTGTACATCACTGATGATAAAGCAGATTTATCCTGTGCAATTTCTCAAGTGCTTATAGAGGAGTTTTCAAAAACTACTGTATACAGTGAATGGCTTTCATCTTGCCCCGTGACCCTTACTTGCCCATCATTTGTATGACAAAATATATGGCATAATACTTGCAGCCTTATTGTAATTTTCTTTTGTTACGGCCTTTTCAGCATTATTTCTGTACCAGTAGAAACATTTTTCTGGACAGGCGCTACTAACTAGTGATCGACCGATGTGGGTTTTTAAATGGCTGATGCCGATTTGGAGAGCAGTGTGGCTGATAGACCAATATAATGCTGATATGTCATACAATTGAATATATAGTAAATTACATGCACATAAAATTGCTACATACTAAAACTATATTTATTAGTTCTAGAGCCTGACCAATATGAGATTTTTGAGATTTTAGAGGGGGAAATTTACCGATAACCTATATGGTGGCTGATATAGCTAATTTTTGAGCTGAAATGAAAACAGACCTTTTCTATGTGGATTGTGCACCGATATGACTATGCAAATGTACTCAGAAGGCTGCTTTCTTAAACAAAAATTTTATACAAGAATATTTCACTATTATTATTATTATTAGTATTATACATTGTCAACAAATTCTAGAAATGTACACTGAGAAAATAAATAAATAAAAATACAATAAATAGCTAAATAAACAAAAGTACTGTATGTTCAGTATCAGTCAGTTGCTGACCATTTAAATAAAGAATAAATAAAAATAAAATAAATAACTAAATAATCATCAGTAGTAGAGGTCGAACAATATAGAAGTTTGCCTATACCGATAACTAAGTTGGGAAGACAAGCCGATAACCGATTAATCGGTATAAATTATCATTAGAAAAGAAGCTAGTGTTTTATTTTGGATTTTCTTAATTTTCTTTTCTTTTTTTTTCCCCAAAAATGTTTCAACTTACATCTGGACTTTAAAGGATTCAAATCTCTTTTTTTTGTTCGATTTAGCTGTAAGACATCAGTCCACTTTTCATTCACACAGTTATTTTTTGGAACCCACTCAATTTAAATATTGTTATAAATTTTAAACAAATACTAATGACAATAATAATAATAATATTAAATAATTATTAATATTATTATTGACTTAATTTTAAATACAACAGTAAAATATTTAAGTTGTGCACTTTTTAAACCCTAACACTTTTATTTGGACATTCCATCCAAACTCTCCAGGAAGTCCTGTATGTGACTGTTTGTAGGCAAGTTTACGTTAGTTTAATTCGCTTAATCAAATTCTGGTAAAATGCACCGCCAGTGCCATTCTAAATGCATATGATAAATGAACCGAGCTATTGAGCATCTACATCTGTTTGTGAGTCACATTCAAATATTTTGCACTGCTGTGAAGGCTGAAAATTTGTGTGTGTGTGTGTGTGTGTGTGTGTGTGTGTGTGTGTGTGTAAACAGAGCAGCTCCATTCACTGGCATGCTGGTGCTGCATGTGCATTTTATATATTTACTTAAACACAGCCTTTTGTGATTCACAGAGCTATTGCACGCTTCAAGTGGCTGATCACTTCACTTCAGGTGATGGGTCTTTAATGTGAAACTAGGGAAAACTAGTGAATTGCAATGTCTTATGCTTTTTTAACACTTCTATAAGATTCAGTGATATTTTTGTTTGTATTTTGCGTACACTCGTTTAAATTCTCAAAGAAACTCGTCACACACACACCGATCACTTGATGATTTTCTATTCAAATTGACAAAAATACGTATTACTGTGAGGATAAAAAATTAATTTTAATCAGATGCTTTTATGATTTGTTTATACGTTTGTCTTGACTGCATGAAGATTTTTTTTCTCAAATCTCTCACTACCTTTAAATATACAAATAAGCTTGCTTAAGCATAAACGTGACTGGATATAAACTAAAGCAAATAGATGGTAATACAGTTCATTTAAACATTTGGGTAGGACTTGCGTGTTTTTTTGGTCACTGTGGAGCGGAGGGGGGTGGGGCCGGTCGGAATATCGCGCGCCTGGTCCCCAATCGGCCTGATGAGGACATGCCCGTAATTCTATCTCTCTCGAACCATCGTCACCGGCCGCCTTTATCCCTCGCGCGCCTCATCAGGCCGATTGGGGACCGGGCACGTGATATTCCTACCGGCCCCGCCCCCCTCCGCTCCACAGTCACATTGTTCTAACCACTTGAAGTTTGCTTTAATGTTAGCATCCTCTCAGCCTGGTCTGCAAACATACTGCTGTTCTCTATTAATGCAACATCTATTCAAGAAATTAATTACTTTATAGTGATATGTAACACATACATTTTGTTGTTGGTGTTTTAAATCTGCATTGTTCAGCTCAGTGCAGTCTTCGGCTGCATTCAACGTGCAGTCTCACGTGTCAATATATATATATATATATATATATATATATTACGGTTGTCGATTTAATGCTTTAATAACGTCAGGGCTTAAAGTGAAAAAAAATCCTGAGCCTGAACTTTCTGTGGCTCAACCAGGACTTTTACCAAGCCCGTTTTTTCTATTAACCAATTCTATGAGCAACAGCACAGTCATATTTTCAACGCATTAACAACTATTGTGCCAAAATAATTGAAACTTTTGCAGTACTAGGCTTACTGTTTCAAGAAAATAACATAACATAACATGAATGTTTGTGCCAATATTTATTGAATTGCTAGCTTTGAAACATGTTAATGACATAAAGTGCATTCACCATTGGTTTCTTTGTAATGTGCAAACAGCATAAAGTGCACTCAACATTGCTCACTCTGAAATGTGCAAACATTCTTAGGTGCTTTTACCAAAACAGAAAACTTTGCCAACTTAAATAGACATTTGTATTAGTCAGAGAACATAAAAAACACAAAAGTGCATCAAACCAATAAATGCATAGATGTTAGAAAACTACTGTAGCATAATACTGTACTGTATTACAATCTTAGTGCAACTCAAAATGCTATTTATCATTCTAAATCTTCTAAATTTTTCTTCAGTTTTTTTGGCGTTTCTGGGCTATAAATGAAGTCTTTTAAGCGATCTAAGCATCTTCTTTTCAAAGTTGCCGTAGTTTCTGCTCCAGGTAACGTGGTCGTATGCTGTAGACTGCGCACGATAGCTCTGTGCGTCTTATCTCCATCATGACGGACAAGTGTTTTTTTACCGCTAGTGGCATTGGCATAGTGAAGCTTTTTGTGGCAAACTATGCAAAAACAAGCTCCAGGCTCCGGAAGTTTACTGCACCAAGTGCCTAAAGCCTTCCCGTTTTGTCCTCTTTCTTCAAGCCATGCCCAGCGCCACTTTTTTTTTACTTTCTTCTCCAAAGCAGATGTATTTTCTCCTGGTTTGATAAACTCCATTCTCCATAGCGTGCGTACAAGCTAACTGTGAACTGGTTCACTTCCTGCACAAGACCCGCCCTCCTCTCTAGCAATTGGCTAAGACAACCTAATATCATGATCCCATTGGCTGTGACAGCTGTGCACGCTGACTCTTGAATCAAGGTGGTAGGTTGAAGGGGACCGGTGTTTTATTCAAGTCAGATTAGGGCTGTTCACATATCGCGTCTTTTGCGCGCTCAAGTTCGTTATTTCAAATGTAGCCGCGCTGTATGCGCGCTCATAATGGAAGCGACGCGCTCATTTTTTCCAAGCGCGTCCGTGCCGAAAGTGCCTCCGACTGTAATTTGCAGCCTGATAAATACATTTTGCCTGTGCCGGAGGCCGGACCTGCCCTCAAGCCGGAAATCCGGCCCCCAGCCGGAATACTTTAAGCCCTGTAACGTGTGATTAATTGTTAAAAAAATAACACTCTAAAACAATTTGCGCATTTAATCGCAATGCTTTCCTGAGAAATGCAAGCTTGTAGTACCACCTGTTTTCTCCATAGGGCAGTAAGTGAAATTTCAGCTGTATGAGCAACACACAGTTTATTACAGTGAGCAAAACATTAACAACTCTTCAGCGGACACACAACATAAACGTGCGTTACGTTCTTGCGTTCAAAACACTCCCTCAAAAAGGGATCTCAAGATGTGTTTAAAGATTAAGTATTAATCTATATTTAACTTGACACAGTGACCTAAACATTTTACTTTTATGACGCAACACACCCGAGATGTGACACAAGCATATCTGACGCAGGTTGTATGGTCCTCACCTCACAAATATTTAACTACCAACAAGGTTAAGGAGGTGTCCATCTTTATTTAAAAACATTCTCCCTGAAATGCTCCGTACCTCTCTTTTAACTAGTTTTTCTTTGCTTTATAAAGATGTTTTATTTGGTTTTCACAGTTTTGATAACTTAAGATTTTCTGATTAATCTGTTTATTTTTCTTGCCAAGTTTTTTATACATAAGTGTAAATTTATGTTTATAAAGCCCATATTTGCACTTTTTTGTAAAGACTTAAAATATTATTTAGATACTCTTTATACCTCCAACAACTCCAAAGCATTGAAAACCATTGCATTATGTAATGAAAATGCATTTTAATTATCTGAATATTGTTTTTATTTTATATACAAGTTTTCCTGATAAGTGTGTGCCTAATAAATTCCCTTGTGTTCCTGAAATAATGCCACCTGATAATTTCCGCTTTTTTTTTCTTCCCCAATTTGTGTTTGTATTGCATTTTGTTAATAAAAGACCGCTAATAAAAATGAAGCCAAACTAAATTTTATATTCAGGGTGACCATATTTTTGTTTTATTTTATTTTTTAATTTAATCTTTGTTTCTTAAATACAGATATATATATATCAGTGTGTGTGTATGTATGTATATATATATATATCAGTATATATATATATATCAGTATATAGACAACTAGAACACAAAAGAAAGTTATAACTCTTTACATGCGTGTGTTCCACAAGACAACCTCTTAACAAACAGCAAATGAGGCACGTGCATCAAAAGCTTCATCCATTTTAAAAAGTTAGGTAAAGTGTGTTTTGTCTTTGTGTCTAACAGCATTTCTTGTCATGTGTAATTTCGATTGTTTTACTGGTCCCCACAATGGCGGTTAGATGAGCATATGAAATACCCACATTTGAAGGTTGGCGGATGCTAATTTCATAGTCAGAGCTGGGAAGTTGCCAAATATATTAGCCCAATGTTTTATCTTTTCCCGATATTGTAAATCATCATCTGTCAATGAGTGTCGCATTCACATCGGGATATTTGCCAGATATTGTTGATATCTGATTACATCGTCCTGTCACTCAGCCCTAGTGGGAAAGGGGCTATTATTTCCATACATTTTCTTATAAGTTGTTTGTTTATAGTGAAGAAATTAGTTTATTACCTCCGAAAATTTTACTGTCTTGTCAGATGCAGTCAAAGTAAAAAGTGCCTCAGAAAACCATGTTGTCCTCTATATGCAGTCAGACAGAATTCTATCTATCAGGCTATATGCAAATATTTTAACATTCTATTGTTGTTCTCATACATTAAGCATACAATTTGTTGTGAAATAAAAAGTGCCTCACCTCAGAAAAACAAATTCTCTTGTCAGATGCAGTCTGCTCTGCGCAGTAGTTCAGCTGGAGGCACTTGCTGTTACATTAAGCTTTGTGGATTTCCTATCCATCACTATATAAAATATATAAAATATGTATATAATACATTTTGAATTGGTGAAAAGTACACACTATATTTAGGGTAACTGTTCCTATGTTGCGACTGGAGAATAGCAAATTCTAGTCATCAGAAGAAAATAAAAACTAAGATGTGGATTGGTAATTTAATAGTAATGAAATAACGGCCTGTGATTTTGCAGATACGTTGCCAGTTAATAAGTCAAGAAATGGCCAACAAGTATGAAGAAATTAAGTAACTTGTCTGCCTTGTGTTAGCAGTGTAAGTTTCCGGACATATGTCTGTAAATAATTATATCTGTGGATGTACAGTTTATTTGCACAGGTAAAGCGATGTCTGAAAAATCACAGAGATGGGTGACTACTGCATCACATCAACACTGCCATCACATGTTACTGTCCAATTTGAAAATGTATAGCTGTGTTGATTAATTATGCAGGAAATAAACATGATCATATTCCGTATCTGGGATTATTCGAAGAAATTGATAGGAGTATCAGGCAAAAATATGACAACTGGTGACATTAGCAAGCCTTTAATCCTATATTACACTCTTAATTTGAAAATATTGACAGTCCCTTCATGTAAATGTGGGGCTGCAGTGTCTGAACAACACAAACAAACTTCAACACTTTCCTCCATTCAAGCTGCTCAAATCACAAAAGTACATGCTTATGTTCCTTTCTAATTTTCCCAACCAGAATAAAACATTTCAATTTCTTTTACATAGGTAAAAAACACTTGGCATAAAACTCTTGAGAAAACGTGAATCAGCCCATACGCAACAGTCAGCGCTGTCTGAAGTTGTATATCACATCTTCCATTTTCTGGTGTCTTCTCATTTGCCAACATCCACTTCAGACACTTGGAGAGCTTGAGAAACAATGATAGTTTTAGGGCTCACAGGCTGGAAAGTGCAGATTCACTGGCTTTTTATCTGCTCTGTCAATTCGCATGGGATTACTATAATGGATTTTTTACCAGGCGTCTTATTGAAGGTAAAAGACATTTACCTTTTAATTTTGGGTGAACTATCTCTTTAAATCATTTAGGAGCTGGGAGGAAGTCTAAACAATTATGAACCTTTATGAATCACACTTATTCTTAAGTCTAGGATTATGCGCAAAATTAAGTAATTCTTAGAATTTTGATACACTTAAAACTAAACTTTTACTCTAAGCGGCTTCATACATAAGGACCCTGGTAATTAAATTACCCCTCATCCCCATACAAAACTAATCCCGTCCAAACAGTGCTTTTGTTGCATACCACTCTATTATTGTAGGAACATTATTAATGATTTAATGCACCGAGCACTGCTGCAGTTCATATAAAAACATGCTCCCCTGCAGAATGTGCATTTTTAGGGACAAGAAAACTGATTCCTTGTCAAATTAGAATGAAATTGTAGTTTTACTAGAAAAATGCCTTATCTGTGAGCATATTTTCAAAAGACATGGCCAGTCGTGCAGTCACAAATAACGTTTGATCGACAGTAGTAGAAATGCCCACTAGTGGCTTCACAGTACAGAGACTAGCGACATCAAGCGATAAAGTCGTTGCATGTATGTACAGGGCTTTACAGTCCCTTTTTGTTGAACATGTCAGTCAGTGATCTGGGCTGGACTTTTTGTTTTTTTTCCCCATCAGCCTGACGGAGCCTGACTACAGATCGTGCTCATGAAGACCAAACACAATGATGAACTCCTGGAAGGTGAGATGCACAACTTACACTGTGACTCTGTTTACACCTGGAATTACAATCTCAAATTTGTCTTCTGCCAGTGTCTCAGGGTGCTTTTTAAACTAGCGCTTCTGGTGTGCACCCGGGTACATTTGATGTAAAAGTTTGGTTCATTTGATCGACCCCCGATCTCTGGTTTGCACCCGCAAACCACACTCTGGTTTAGGGCCTTTCACACCAAATGCATATTTTTGGCATGAAGTCTTGCCGCGATTAACATTTTTAATGGAAACAATGGATTCCTATAGAGCAATTTACACCGGAATCAAACATCTATGCCGATTAAGCATTACCTCTCTCGCCCAATAAAATATGAGCTTTGGATCACCTGTCAGCAGCAGCTGCAGTTACCAAAACCAGCGCAGTTGGTGACTCGTGAGTAACTTTAGCATTTAATGTTGGTGGGCATTACAGCTTTCTGTGCTTCAAAGAAATTCTAAACCAGCAGTAAGGACATGCATTTATTTGCATCAAATGTCTTGAAAAAAAGCATCTTTTCTCATATGGGTTCTCTTAACGTGTACATGATATTGCTGCATCTCTGCGTGGTATTCCCTTTTAAAAAAATCTATTTTAATGTCGTCTTAATGTATTTCATATTGCTGTATTTTTGCCTTTTGAATTTAGTCTTAGATGAGTTCTCTTCATAATATAACGTGTTGTGGCAGATCACTTTTTTTAATAAATTACTTAACAGATCTTTGCCAAATACAGTTGAATTCAGAAACGTACATACACTTTCGTTGAAGTCATTAATACAAACGTTTTAACCACTCCACAGATTTCATATTAGCAAACTATAGGTTTGGTATGTCGTTTAGGTCATCTACTTTTGTGCATGACACAAGTAATATTTCAAACAATTGTTTACAGAGACATTGTTTCACTTTTAATTGACTATATCACAATTCAAGTGGGTCAGAAGTTTAAATACACTAGGTTAACTGTGCCTTTTAAGCAGCTTGGAAAATTCCAGAAATTGACATAAAGCCTTTAGCCAATTAGCTTCTGATAGGAGGTGTACTGAATTGGAGGTGTACCTGTGAATGTATTTTACAACAGCAAAGGACCTTGTGAAGATGCTGGAGGAAACGTGTTGACAAGTATTTATATCCACAGTAAAACAAGTTCTATATTGACATGATCTGAAAGGCTGCTCAGCCAGGAAGAAGCCACAGCTCCAAAACTGCCATTAAAAAAAAAGCCAGACTACAGTTTGCAAGTGCACATGGGTACAAAGATCTTACTGTTGCAAACTGTCTTACTGTCCTCTGGTCTAATGAAACATAAATCAAACTGTTTGGCCATAATGACCATAATTACGTTTGGAGGAAAAAGGGTGAGGCTTGCAAGCCAAAGAACACCATGCCAATCGTGAAGCATGGGGGAGGCAGCATCATGTGGGGGGTGCTTTGCTGCAAGAGGGACTGTGCACTTCACAAAATAAATGGCATCATTAGGAAGGAAAATTATGTGGATATATTAAAGCAAAATATCAAGACATCAGCCAGGAAGTTAAAGCTTGGTCGCAAATGGGTCTTCCAAATGGACAATGACCCCAAGCAAGCCTCAAGTTGTGGCAAAATGGCTTAAGGACAACAAAGTCAAGGTATTGGAGTGGCCATCACAAAGCCCTGACCTCAATCCAATAGGAAATTTGTGGGCAGAACTGAAAAAAACAATTGCATATAACACAAGTAGATGTATATGGCAATAAGATATCAGTATTGTTCCAATTGACAGCGTTTGATTTAACAGTCATCATGTGTGTGCATTATGCAGTGATTTAAAACAAATGTATGTGACACAACTATATCAATATGCAATAAGTATATTGATGCCAAAGACCCTCAAAAATGTTACCTTGCGTAGGACCCCACATCTAAAATATATAAAGACCGCTGTATATTTTTGTTTACGAAGACCAGATTAAAAGTGTGATAAATGATAATTTAAACATTTACTTTTTATATTGTTTTTGTACTAAAGCCAAAATAACTTATTGAAATATCTGTAGGAATGTATCAGTTACCATATTTACTATTGTTGGGCCACATGTGCTCAGATAGGAGACAAAGGCAGGCCTACACACCATCATAAAGTCTGACTGAGGGCTGTAGGAACACTCAAAGCCTGATAACACAGAATCAGCTGCCAAAATCAAACAAAGCCTTGCTCACTTTACATCTAGGTGTGAAATTCTGAGACCGAACGCATCCCTAAACCATGGCAGTATAAAACTTATAAAGTATAAATCCCTGGAGATTCCTCCTAAATCTTGCTTCCAGTGACAGTATTCACCGCATCTAGTTTCAGCCCTGCTGCTCCCAGGTGTAGCTTCGCTGCCCAAGGAAGTAACGTGCGTACCGGAGCTTTGGCCATACAATCTCCATCTCGCTGGACGAGCTGAGATTTTCTGTGTTCCACCGAGCATGCTAACGATTCCGAAGGAGACCACTGAGCAATCCACGTCTCACCGGTTTGCCTACAGAAGTGAAGTAAGAAGATTTCCTTCAACCGAGTCGACGTCACTGATATCTCCGGCAACACGCCGAGAATCAGCCGTCATGCCGCCCGCCGACAGAGCTAGGAAACTGCCTCCCATCATCCCGAGTTTGGAAGAGCCGAGTCTGAGTCAACCGATGGACAAAGACACATTCTACCCACGTCCATACGTGACTCAAATAAGAGGTTTATGTATGGGCAGAGATCGATTATTATAGTGTGTTATTCTTGTGTATAAAGGTAATTGCTTGTACAGTTTACGGACCGACAAGTCCGCTCATTGCTGCTAATAATACTCAAGGTATTACTGTTACCACAAATGAGATTTGCTGTGTTGTCGTCCAACCACTTCAGGCTGTTTGTGCATTTCCCCCTTCGCGGGTGAGATGGCACACTGAGTTTATCCATTAAAGAACCAAAGACCGTGGCGGATAGATTACGAGCTGTTCACTGCATCTCTGAGTGATAAAACTAACGGTTGCCGTTTCTCCCACGATTTCTAAAACCAGCTTCAGTGCTGTCGCCCCGTTGTCGCTCTCTCATACCAACACACACAACCCCTCACAAACATACACGTAAACTCATTTGGCAAACAGATAACTTTGCGATAGAGCCTAGCTTTGTCCCTAAGTTATTGTATCAGCGGAGACATGTTCAATGGGCAGACACCATTAACCAGTCTCTGCGGCCACGTTCTCTGACCGGAAACCTTGCGTGACCTCTCCATGAGAGCCACACCCACCATTTTGTGCACTCCTTCTCTCCTCACACACACACACACACACACACACACACACACACACACACACACACACACACACCTACCTACCTACCTACCCTCCTCTCATGTATTCTAGGCTTATCTGTTCTAGGCTTACCATATCAAATCATGTTATTGTTTAGTTTGTAGTTGGAAGTCAGATGTTTATCGACTGCATTGTTTTGATTATTAATTGATGTTACTGCATCAATAAAATGTGTTATACTTTAAAGATAAGTGTTTTGCCATTGTTCTGCATGCACATGTGCCAAGGGCTGGCAGGGGATGTCAGTGTTCTCTGGACGTAGACTTTCCTAAGAGTACAATCCCGCTGACTGCTAGACTGTCTGGTTATTAGTTCCTGATTCCAGGGTGGTGCCCCGGCAATATTAATCCTTAAGATTGCATTGATTTTGATAATTGGTAGTTATCTTTGTTGATTTGAAGGATTAATAAGCTAATGTTGATTCTAATCAATGTTCTATTGATTTTAATAATTCATAATTATCTTTGATTGTTGATTTGAAGGATTAAAAAGCTAATGTTGATTCTAATCAATGTTTAATTGATTTTAATAATTATCTCTGATAATTGTCTAAATATAATCTGTATGAAAAAAAGCTGTATATGTTTTACAGGCTTAGTTCATTATAGGTAATGTGATCACACCCACCAGCAGAGCGCGCCATTCATACGCAAATGTGATCAAGGCAAATGGTAAACGCCCCCAACTGTGAGGTTTGATGTAAACAATTAATTCACTTTACTGCGCGTTTGTAACGATACACAGGCGAAGAAACTTTTGGATAGTAAGGAAGAGTTAACATTTTCCTCAGGAGAAGAGCGGAACTTCGATGAACGTTTGTATTTTGAAGAGAGACTTGATTCAGCCGAGGATACAATTTCGGACGAGTAAGTCATTTAGTTTTCTTTAGTTGACATGCTATTTTATATAAACATGTACATATTTTACTAGTGGGGCTGTTTCCAGACTTGCCAGCCAGGATTCAGAGTATTGACATTTGAAATATGTCCTAATAAGCAAGTTTTAGTTACATTTTAAATGCTGTTTTGGCTAAAGCAGGTATTTAAACTGTATGATATAAATATGATATGTAATATGATGTAAAAATAATATGAATGTTTAGATTATATTTTATCTAGTGTTTATGCTGCCTCATTATCATCAACAAAGCTTGTGCTTGCAAATATGGGTTCAGGTGCAAATTAAAATGCACTTTAAATATGCCCATATTTAAAATCAGTATATTATAATGATTTCTGAAGGATCATGTGACAATGAAGACTGTAGTAATGATGTTGAAAATTCAGCTATGATCACAAATTGCATTTAACAATATATTCAAATAGAAAACTGTTCTTTTAAATTGTAAAATGAGTTCACACAATGTTTTTACTGTATTTTGGATCAAATAAATGCAGTCTTGGTGAGCAGAAGAGAGTTCTTTTAAATGGTAGTGTAGGTCTAAAATTAAGTAAAGTCTTTATGTAAAGAAAATGTATAGTCAGATTACTTCTTTTAACTTAAAACTTGATTTTGATCATTAAGTCTCCTCACATTCATTCTCTTTCTGTCACATTCCTCAGTGATATTCCCAGGGGAGGGTTTTTTGTCTCCTCAGGTTTGAATTACAATCCATATTCATGATCATTCACGCCACCTCACATATGACCTTTCTAACACTAAAATTGTCTTACAAAAGTTAAATTGGTATATTGTTTTGTATGAATGAGTGATCAGGATGGTTTTCACATCATTTTGTAGCAAAAACTCCAGTTTCAGATCTCTACAAGATCCAGTTCTCAAAAGGCTTGTGGACAAATGTTTAGTATACAAATGTTATATAGCCTTATTTCAATGACTTAAAAATTAAACGACGATCAAACTCGGAAAAAACTCCCATTGACTTAACATTGCGGAATGTTCAGATTTTCAAACTCCTCAACTGCCAAAAATTCAAATCTAAATCCCTTGAAACCAGAGACTAAATCAAACTGCCATTCTATATACTATATGAGCCATTGAGACTCATTTAAACTAATAAACTCATCTATCTATGACACTTATCTATCTATCTATCTATCTACTTTAAACTAAATTCAAACTTCAAACTAATTTAAACTTCAAACTAATTTTGTTAAAATCCTCTTGTTTCTAAACTCAAACTTGTACACTAATAAACTCATAAATTCATACACTTATGAACTCTTAAACTCAAATGAACAAACTTATAAACTCTAAACTCACACACTGAGTGTGTAAGTTAGTGTGTGTGTGTGAGCGTGTGTGAGCGAGTTAGTGAGCATGTATGTGTGTGTGAGTGTGTGAGCTAGTTAGTGTGTGTGTGTGTGTGTGTGTGTGTGTGTGTGTGTGTGAGCTAGTTAGTGTGTGTGTGTGTGTTTATGCGCATTAGTGTGTGTGTGTGTGTGTGTGTGTGTGTGTGTGACAGTTAGTGAGCATGTATGTGTGTTTGAGTGTGTGAGCGAGTTAGTGTGTGTGTGTGTGTGTGTGTGTGTTTATGTGCATTAGTGTGTGTGTGTGTGTGTGTGTGTGTGTGTGCACATAGCAACCACTCAGAACACCCTAGCAACTGACAAACAACCACCCAGAACACCCTAGCAACCACCCAAAATACCTTACAACACCCTAGCAACCACCCAGAACACCCTAGCAACCACCCAAAATACCTTAGAACACCCTAGCAACACCATAGCAACCACCCAAAATACTCATCTATGACACTTAAACTATTAAACTCGTAATAATTTATTTTTAAATTAAAATTAAAGTAAAATAAAATTTACTTTACACTTCAAACTAATTTAAACTTTAAACTAATTTTAACTTCAAACTACTAAATGTACTTCATTTAAACATAAACTTTCATTAAACTCATGAATTGATACACTTACTCTTAAATTAATAAACTCTGAACTTTTAGACTTATATTTAAACTTATAAACTCAAACTTATAAACTCGTATACTTATAAACTCATGAATTCATACACTTATAAACTCTAAACTCAAAAACTCTATGAAAAAAACTCAGTGAAATTAATTAACTCATCTATCTATGACACTTATCTATCTATCTATCTATCTATCTATCTATATCTATCTATCTATCTATCTATCTATCTATCTATCTATCTATCTATCTATCTATCTATCTATCTATCTATCTATCTATCTATCTATCTATCTATCTATCTATCTACTTTAAACTAATTTAAACTATAAACTAATTTAAACTTCAAACTAATTTAAACTATAAACTAATTTAAATTTCAAACTACTTTAAACTTCAAACTGATTTAAACTTCAAACTACTTTAAAATTCAAACTAATTTAAACTTTAGACTAATTTAAACTTTAAACTAATTTAAACTATAAACTAATTTAAACTTCAAACTAATTTAAACTTCAAACTACTTTAAACTTCAAACTACTTTAAACTTCAAACTTTCTGGTCCAAACTTTCACAAGCCAACTTAAAGTTTGTCTCGACGAACTTTTTCTAGTTATTATTATTCTGTCAAAAATTTACAACTCTAACTCCTCCTAGAGCTTTAACTCCACATACTCCAAACTCGGCTCAGACACTCAAACTGTTCTGACTCGGTATGCAATATCTTTTCTAACTGATCGGACTTATGGTTTTCCTAAAAATGACGATCAAACTCGGAAAAAACTCCCATTGACTTAACATTGCGGAATGTTCAGATTTTCAAACACCTCAACTGCCAAAAATTCAAATCTAAATCCCTTGAAACCAGAGACTAAATCAAACTGCCATTCTATATACTATATGAGCCATTGAGACTCATTTAAACTAATAAACTCATCTATCTATCTATCTATCTATCTATCTATCTATCTATCTATCTATCTATCTATCTATCTATCTATCTATCTATCTATCTTAAACTAAATTCAAACTTCAAACTAATTTAAACTTCAAACTAATTTTGTTAAAATCCTCTTGTTTCTAAACTCAAACTTGTACATTAATAAACTCATAAATTCATACACTTATGAACTCTTAAACTCAAATGAACAAACTTATAAACTCTAAACTCACACACTGAGTGTGTAAGTTAGTGTGTGTGTGTGTGTGTGTGTGTGTGTGTGTGTGTGAGCGAGTTAGTGAGCATGTATGTGTGTGTGAGTGTGTGAGCGAGTGTGTGAGCTAGTTAGTGTGTGTGTGTGTGTGTGTGTGTGTGTGTGTGTGTGTGTGTGTGTGTGTGTGTGTGTGTGAGCGAGTGTGTGAGCTAGTTGGTGTGTGTGTGTGTGTTTATGTGCATTAGTGTGTGTGTGTGTGTGTGTGTGACAGTTAGTGAGCATGTATGTGTGTGTGAGTGTGTAAGTGTGTGAGCGAGTTAGTGTGTGTGTGTGTGTGTGTGTGTTTATGTGCATTAGTGTGTGTGTGTGTGTGTGTGTGTGTGTGCACATAGCAACCACTCAGAACACCCTAGCAACTGACAAACAACCACCCAGAACACCCTAGCAACCACCCAAAATACCTTACAACACCCTAGCAACCACCCAAAATACCTTAGAACACCCTAGCAACACCATAGCAACCACCCAAAATACTCATCTATGACACTTAAACTATTAAACTCATAATAACTTATTTTTAAATTAAAATTAAAGTAAAATAAAATTTACTTTACACTTCAAACTAATTTAAACTAATTTAAACTTTAAACTAATTTTAACTTCAAACTACTAAATGTACCTCATTTAAACATAAACTTTCATTAAACTCATGAACTGATACACTTACAAACTCTTAAATTAATAAACTGAACTTTTAGACTTATATTTAAACTTATAAAACTAATATATTTAAACTTACTTTAAACTAATTTAAACTATAAACTAATTTAAACTTCAAACTACTTTAAACTTCAAACTTTCTGGTCCAAACTTTCACAAGCCAACTTAAAGTTTGTCTCGACAAACTTTTTCTAGTTAAGTTGGCTTGTGAGAGCCAACTTACTGATATTGTACTTAAACTTATTATTAAGTTGGCTTGTGAAAGCCAACTTACTGAAATCCTATTTAAACTTATTATTAGTGGTGCTTGCAAAGCATCACTATTGTAATCTCACATACTTATTTTTATTTTTATTTTTCTTCTTTTTATTATTATTCTATCTCCGTACAAAACTTCGGCACCTAACTCGTCCCGCACCGTTTGGCGTAGACCCACAAATGAGGTGTCAAATCGAACGGCCTATTGAGGACACGTGTGCTATGACTTTTATAAGCGTATCGGGGTACGGTATTTGCCCCAGGGGCAAAAAAGCGGCCGAAAAATCCCATAGACTTAACATTGTGACAAACTTTGAGGCGTCACAGCTCCGAGCGAGGATTTCACAGAAACGTGTGATTTGCCACATTTGAAGAGGCTGGCAGGCTCTGTAAGAGCATACCTCAATATGGGGTAAAAGTTGCACCCCTGGGGGCAGGAGCTGCCCAAAAATACCCCAATTGACTTATAATGGTGTAGGACGGCCCATGAAATGAAAAGGCATAGGGATTTGTATTGAACATAGCTCTGGATCACAGTGTCATAGAGACCAGGGGTGGGCTCATTTTACTCAGACGACCAATCAGTCTCTCAGGATCATTGTGAAGCTATCAAGCCACGCCCTAGCAACCATTAAGAGCACCTTAGCAACAAGTCCCATAGACTTCTATTGAAACAGATCAAAGGGATATCTCCGGATAGAAGTGTCATAGAAACACAAGGGTGGTCTCGTTTGACTCGGGACAGCAAACAGCCAATCATGCATCAAATCAACACTTCCTAGCCCCTCCCTAGCAACCATTGTCGAGCACCTTAACAACCAAAATCCATAGAGGGATATCTTCCATTCTGAATGTCACAGAGGCATGGGAGTTGGTTTATATCATTCATACTGACAAGCAGCCTTTGGAGATTCATGATTGGCAGCTGCCAAGCCACTCCCTAGCAACTAAACAGAGTACCCTAGCAACCGTTTAGCAGTAACTATATCTCTGCACCACAAAATCAGAGAGACTTCTGGGTTGATTTATTTCAATCAGGATGGCAAGGAGACTTGATTAGTATCACTATGGTAACTGCCTAGCAACCAGATGGGGTTACCCTAGCAACCGAGTAACAAATCACATATCTCTGCATCAGAAAAACGTAGAGACTTCCGGGTTGACTTATTTCAATCAGGATGGAAAGGACACTTCATTAGTATCACTATGGTAACTGCCTAGCAACCAGATGGGCTTACCCTAGCAACCGAGTAACAAATCACATATCTCTGCATCACAAAAACATAGAGACTTCCGGGTTGACTTATTTCAATCAGGATGGCAAGGACACTTCATTAGTATCACTATGGTAACTGCCTAGCAACCAGATGAGCTTACCCTAGCAACCGAGTAACAAATCACATATCTCTGCATCAGAAAAACGTAGAGACTTCCGGGTTGACTTATTTCAATCAGGATGGCAAGGACACTTGATTAGTATCACTATGGTATCTGCCTAGCAACCAGATGGGCTTACCCTAGCAACCGAGTAACAAATCACATATCTCTGCATCACAAAAACATAGAGACTTCCGGGTTGACTTATTTCAATCAGGATGGCAAGGAGACTTGATAAGTATCACTATGTTAACTGCCTAGCAACCAGATGGGGTTACCCTAGCAACCGAGAAACAAATCACATATCTCGGCACCAGAAAAGAGTACAGACTTCCGGGTTGATTTATTTCAATCAGGATGGCAAGGACACTTGATTACTATCACTATGGTAACTGCCTAGCAACCAGATGGGGTTACCCTAGCAACCGAGAAACAAATCACATATCTCGGCACCAGAAAAGAGTACAGACTTCCGGGTTGATTTATTTCAATCAGGATGGCAAGGACACTTGATTACTATCACTATGTTAACTGCCTAGCAACCAGATGGGGTTACCCTAGCAACCGAGAAACAAATCACATATCTCGGCACCAGAAAAGAGTACAGACTTCCGGGTTGATTTATTTCAATCAGGATGGCAAGGACACTTGATTACTATCACTATGGTAACTGCCTAGCAACCAGATGGGGTTACCCTAGCAACCGAGAAACAAATCACATATCTCGGCACCAGAAAAGAGTACAGACTTCCGGGTTGATTTATTTCACTCAGCATCGCAAGGACACTTGATTACTATCACTATGGTAACTGCCTAGCAACCAGATGGGGTTACCCTAGCAACCGAGTAACAAATCACATATCTCTGCACCACAAAATAGTACTGACTTCGGGTTGATTTATTTCACTCAGGATCGCAAGGACACTTGATTACTATCACTATGGTAACTGCCTAGCAACCAGATGGGGTTACCCTAGCAACCGAGAAACAAATCACATATCTCGGCACCAGAAAAGAGTACAGACTTCGGGTTGATTTATTTCACTCAGCATCGCAAGGACACTTGATTACTATCACTATGGTAACTGCCTAGCAACCAGATGGGGTTACCCTAGCAACCGAGAAACAAATCACATATCTCGGCACCAGAAAACAGTACAGACTTCTGGGTTGATTTATTTCAACCAGGATGGCAAGGACACTTCATTAGTATCAATATGGTAACTGCCTAGCAACCAGATGGGGTTACCCTAGCAACCGAGTAACAAATCACATATCTCTGCACCAGAAAACACTACAGACTTCCGGGTTGACTTATTTCACTCAGGATGGAAAGGAGCCATGTATTGTATTACCTTGGTAACTGCATAGCAACCACATGGGCTTACCCTAGCAACCGAGTAAAAAATCACATATTTCTGCACCAGAAAATCGTACAGACTTCTGGGCTGATTTATTTATGACCATAATTTTTTTTCTTTTCCAGTTACAACATGCTGTTTGACGAGTTTTGCCACGGCAAGCACCACTCACATTTTCTTCAGGAAATGTACCCATCTAGTTATTATTATTATTCTTACTCAGAAATTTCTATACGCTACTCCTCCTAGAGCTTTAACTCCACATACTCCAAACTCGGCACAGACCTTCAGACTAATCCCGAATAGTGTGCTATATCTTTTCTAACTGATCGGACTTACGGTTCTCCTAAAAATGACGATCAAACTCGGAAAAAACTCCCATTGACTTAACATTGCGGAATGTTCAGAAATTCAAATTCCAACTGACATTTTCACACACACACAGATAAAAAGGGCCTGTCAGCCCTGCATCTCTCCCTCTCTCTCTCCCTCAGAGGATTTCTTTTATCAAGCAGCCAAAAAGTAATGACCTAGAATCTTCATAGCCACATGCTAAAAACGTGCTAGCATCATGCTAACACATGCTAGCATCGCCTAGCGAAGTGATAAAAAATGCTAAAAACGTGCTAGCATCATGCTAACACATGTTATCATCGCCTAGCGAAGTGCTAAAACATGCTAAAAACGTCGTTAGCATCATGCTAACACATGCTAGCGTCGCCTAGCGAAGTGCTAAAACATGCTAAAAACGTCATAGCATCATGCTAACACATGCTAAGCATCGCCTAGCGAGCTGCTAAAACATGCTAAAAACGTGTTAGCATCATCGCTAACACATGCTTAGAATCGCCTAGCGTAGTGCTTAAAACATGCTAAAAACGTCTTAATATCATGCTTAACACATGCTTAGCATCACCTAGCCGAGTGCTAAAAATGCTAAGAACGCTGCTAAGCATCATGCTAACACATTCTAAGCATCGCCTAGCGAAGTGCTTAAAACATGCTAAAAACGTCGCTAGCATCATGCTAACACATGCTAGCATCGCCTAGCGAAGTCGCTAAAAAATGCTAAAAGCGTCATAAGCATCATGCTTAACACATGCTTAGCATCGCCTAGCGAAGTCGCTAAAACATGCTTAAAAGCGTCTTAGCATCATGCTAAAAACACCTAGCAAAGTGCTTAAAACATGCTAAAAACGTTCTAAGCATCATGCTTAACACATGCTAGCGTCGCCTAGCGAGTCGCTAAAACATGCTAAAAACGTCTTAAGCATCATGCTTAACACATGCTAAGCATCGCCTAGCGAAGTGCTTAAAAATACTAAAACGTGTTAGCATCATGCTAACACATGCTTAGCATCGCCTAGCGAAGTGCTTAAAACATGCTAAAAACGTCTGTAGCATCATGCTAACACATGCTTAGCATCACCTAGCGAAGTGCTAAAAAATGCTAAGAACGTGCTAAGCATCATGCTAACACATTCTAGCATCGCCTAGCAGGCGCTAAAACATGCTAAAAACGTCGCTAGCATCATGCTAACACATGCTAAGCATCGCCTAGCGAAGTGCTAAAAATGCTAAAACGTCATAGCATCATGCTAACACATGCTAGCATCGCCTAGCGAAGTGCTAAAAAATGCTAAAAACATGCTTAGCATCATGCTTAACACATGCTAGCATCGCCTAGCGAGTCGTTAAAACATGCTAAAATCGTGCTAAGCATCATGCTAACACATGCTAGCATCGCCTAGCGTTGTGCTAAAACATTCTAAAAACGTGGTAGCATCATGCTAACACATGTTAGCATCACCTAGCGAAGTGCTAAAACATGCCAAAAACGTGCTAGCATCATGCTAACACATGCTATTATCACCTAGCGAAGTACTAAAAAATGCTAAAAACGTGCTAGCATCTATCTGTCTGTCTATCTATCTATCTATCTGACTGTCAATATCTATCTATCTATCTGAGGGTAAATATCTATCTATCTATCTCTCTATCTAACTATCTATCTGAGTGTCTATCTATCTATCTATCTAGCAACTAAGTTAAACTTTAAACTACTTTAAACTACAAACTACTTTAAACTTTAAACTAATTTAAACTACAAACTAATTTAAACTTTAAACTCGTTTAAACTATAAACTACTTTAAACTTCAAACTACTTTAAACTATAAACGACTTTAAACTAATTTAAACTAATTTAAACTAATTTAAACTTCAAACTACTTTAAACTTCTTCAAACTTTCTGGTCCAAACTTTCACAAGCCAACTTAAAGTTTGTCTCGACGAACTTTTTCTAGTTAGTGGTGCTTGCAAAGCATCACTATTGTCATCTCACATACTTATTATTAGTGGTGCTTGCAAAGCATCACTATTGTAATCTCACATACTTATTTTTATTTTTATTTTCTTCTTTTTATTATTATTCTATCTCCTGACAAAACTTCGGCACCTAACTCGTCCCCAAGACCGCTTAGCGTAGACCCACAAATGAGGTGTCAAATCGAACGGCCTATTGAGGACACGTGTGCTATGACTTTTATAAGTTTATCGGGTACGGTATTTGCCCCAGGGGCAAAAAAGCGCCGAAAAATCCCATAGACTTAACATTGTGACAAACTTTGAGCGCCACAGCTCCGAGCTGAGGATTTCACAGAAACGTGTGATTTGCCACATTTGAAGAGGCTGGCAGGCTCTGTAAGAGCATACCTCAATATGGGGTAAAAGTTGCACCCCTGGGGGCAGGAGCTGCCCAAAAATGCCCCAATTGACTTATAATGGTGTAGGACGGCCCATGAAATGAAAAGGCATAGGGATTTGTATTGAACATAGCTCTGGATCACAGTGTCATAGAGACCAGGGGTGGGCTCATTTTACTCAGACGACCAATCAGTCTCTCAGGATCATTGTGAAGCTATCAAGCCACGCCCTAGCAACCATTAAGAGCACCTTAGCAACAAGTCCCATAGACTTCTATTGAAACAGATCAAAGGGATATCTCCGGATAGAAGTGTCATAGAAACACAAGGGTGGTCTCGCTTGACTCGGGACAGCAAACAGCCAATCATGCATCAAATCAACACTTCCTAGCCCCTCCCTAGCAACCATTGTCGAAGCACCTTAACAACCAAAATCCATAGAGGGATATCTTCCATTCTGAATGTCACAGAGGCATGGGAGTTGGTTTATATCATTCATACTGACAAGCAGCCTTTGGAGATTCATGATTGGCAGCTGCCAAGCCACTCCCTAGCAACTAAACAGAGTACCCTAGCAACCGCTTAGCAGTAACTATATCTCTGCACCACAAAATCAGAGAGACTTCTGGGTTGATTTATTTCAATCAGGATGGCAAGGAGACTTGATTAGTATCACTATGGTAACTGCCTAGCAACCAGATGGGGTTACCCTAGCAACCGAAAGTAACAAATCACATATCTCTGCATCAGAAAAACGTAGAGACTTCCGGGTTGACTTATTTCAATCAGGATGGAAAGGACACTTCATTAGTATCACTATGGTAACTGCCTAGCAACCAGATGGGCTTACCCTAGCAACCGAAAGTAACAAATCACATATCTCTGCATCACAAAAACATAGAGACTTCCGGGTTGACTTATTTCAATCAGGATGGCAAGGACACTTCATTAGTATCACTATGGTAACTGCCTAGCAACCAGATGAGCTTACCCTAGCAACCGAGTAACAAATCACATATCTCTGCATCAGAAAAACGTAGAGACTTCCGGGTTGACTTATTTCAATCAGGATGGCAAGGACACTTGATTAGTATCACTATGGTATCTGCCTAGCAACCAGATGGGCTTACCCTAGCAACCGAAAGTAACAAATCACATATCTCTGCATCACAAAAACATAGAGACTTCCGGGTTGACTTATTTCAATCAGGATGGCAAGGAGACTTGATAAGTATCACTATGTTAACTGCCTAGCAACCAGATGGGGTTACCCTAGCAACCGAGAAACAAATCACATATCTCTGCACCAGAAAAGAGTACAGACTTCCGGGTTGATTTATTTCAATCAGGATGGCAAGGACACTTGATTACTATCACTATGGTAACTGCCTAGCAACCAGATGGGGTTACCCTAGCAACCGAGAAACAAATCACATATCTCGCACCAGAAAAGAGTACAGACTTCCGGGTTGATTTATTTCAATCAGGATGGCAAGGACACTTGATTACTATCACTATGTTAACTGCCTAGCAACCAGATGGGGTTACCCTAGCAACCGAGAAACAAATCACATATCTCGGCACCAGAAAAGAGTACAGACTTCCGGGTTGATTTATTTCAATCAGGATGGCAAGGACACTTGATTACTATCACTATGGTAACTGCCTAGCAACCAGATGGGGTTACCCTAGCAACCGAGAAACAAATCACATATCTCGCACCAGAAAAGAGTACAGACTTCCGGGTTGATTTATTTCACTCAGCATCGCAAGGACACTTGATTACTATCACTATGGTAACTGCCTAGCAACCAGATGGGGTTACCCTAGCAACCGAAGTAACAAATCACATATCTCTGCACCACAAAATAGTACTGACTTCCGGGTTGATTTATTTCACTCAGGATCGCAAGGACACTTGATTACTATCACTATGGTAACTGCCTAGCAACCAGATGGGGTTACCCTAGCAACCGAGAAACAAATCACATATCTCGCACCAGAAAAGAGTACAGACTTCCGGGTTGATTTATTTCACTCAGCATCGCAAGGACACTTGATTACTATCACTATGGTAACTGCCTAGCAACCAGATGGGGTTACCCTAGCAACCGAGAAACAAATCACATATCTCGCACCAGAAAACAGTACAGACTTCTGGGTTGATTTATTTCAACCAGGATGGCAAGGACACTTCATTAGTATCAATATGGTAACTGCCTAGCAACCAGATGGGGTTACCCTAGCAACCGAAAGTAACAAATCACATATCTCTGCACCAGAAAACACTACAGACTTCCGGGTTGACTTATTTCACTCAGGATGGAAAGGAGCCATGTATTGTATTACCTTGGTAACTGCATAGCAACCACATGGGCTTACCCTAGCAACCGAAAGTAAAAATCACATATTTCTGCACCAGAAAATCGTACAGACTTCTGGGCTGATTTATTTATGACCATAATTTTTTTCTTTTCCAGTTACAACATGCTGTTTGATCGTAGTTTTGCCACTGCAAGCACCACTCACATTTTCTTCAGGAAATGTACCCATCTAGTTTTTATTTTTATTTTTATTTTTATATCTCTTAACAAAACTTCGCACCTAACTCGTCCCCAAGACCGCTTGGCATAGACCCACCTAATGAGGTGTCAAATCGAACGCCTATTGAGGACACGCGTGCTATGACTTTTATGTTTATCGGGTACGGTATTTGCCCCAGGGGCAAAAAAAGCGCCTAAAAATCCCATTGACTTAACATTGAGACAAACTTTGACGCTCACAGCTCCGAGCTAGGATTTCAGAGAAACGCAGTGATTTGCCACATTTGAAGAGGCTGGCAGGCTCTGTAAGAGCATACCTCAATATGGGGTAAAAGTTGCACCCCTGGGGGCAGGAGCTGCCCAAAGTTGCCCCCATTGACTTACAATGGTGTAGGACGGCCCATGAAATAGGGATTTTTAATTAAACATAGCTCTGGATCACAGTGTCATAGAGACAAGGGGCCTGCCTCATTTTACTAAGACGACCAATCAGTCTCTCAGGATCATTGCAAAGCTATCAAGCCACGCCCTAGCAACCATTTAGAGGACCTTAGCAACAAGTCCCATAGACTTCTAATGAAAGAGATCAAAGGGATATCTCCGGCTAGAAGTGTCATACCAACACAAGGGTGGTCTCGCTTGACTCGGGCAGCAAACAGCCAATCATGAATCACCTCAACACTTCCTAGCCCCTCCCTAGCAACTATTGTCGAAAGCACCTTAGCAACCAAAATCCATAGAGGGATATCTTCCATTCTGAATGTCACAGAGGCATGGGAGTTGATTTATGTCATTCATACTGACAAGCAGCCTTTGGAATTTCATGATTGGCAGCTGCCAAACCACTCCCTAGCAACTACACATAGTACCCTAGCAACCGAGTAACAAATCACATATCTCTACACCAGAAAATAGTACAGACTTCTGGGTTGATTTATTTCACTCAGGATGGCAAGGAAACTTGATTACTATCACTATGGAAACTGCCTAGCAACCAGATGGGGTTACCCTAGCAACCGAAGTAACAAATCACATATCTCTGCACCAGAAAATAGTACAGACTTCCGGGTTGACTTATTTCAATAAGGATGGCAAGGAGACTTCATTACTATCACTATGGTAACTGCCTAGCAACCAGATGGGTTTACCCTAGCAACCGAGTAACAAATCACATATCTCTGCATCAGAAAAACGTAGAGACTTCTGGGTTGATTTATTTATGACCATAATTTTTGTTCTTTTCAAGCATGCTATTTGACGAGTTTTGCCACGGCAAGCACCACTCACATTTTCTTCAGGAAATGTACCTATCTAGTTATTATTATTATTCTTACTCTGAAATTTCTATATCTAACTCCTCCTAGAGCTTTTAAGCTACAGGCACCAAACTCGGCACAGACCTTCAGACTAATCCCTAATAGTGTGCTATATCTTTTCTAACTGATCGGACTTACGGTTTTCCTAAAATGACGATCAAACTCAGAAAAACTCCCATTGACTTAACATTGCGGAATGTTCAGAAATTCAAATTCCAACTGACATTTTCACACACACAGACAAAAAGGGCCTGTCAGCCCTGCATCTCTCCCTCTCTCTCCCTCAGAGGATTTCTTTTATCAAGCAGCCAAAAAGTAATGACCTAAAATCTTCCTAGCCACACGCTAAAACATGCTAAAAACGTATAGCATCTATCTGAGGGTCAATATCTATCTATCTATCTATCTATCTATCTATCTATCTATCTATCTATCTATCTGAGGGTAAATATCTATCTCTCTGTCTCTATCTATCTATATCTATCTCTATATATCTAAGGGTAAATATCTATCTATCTATCTATCTATCTATCTAGCAACTAAGTTAAACTTTTTTAACACTACACTGTAGAACTGGCTCATTAGAGTCATTCATTTGGGAATCAGACTACACTGGTCACACTGTATGTTTCACACTGTAGATTCAAAAGAACTGGCTCATTAGAGTCATTCATTTGGGAATCAGACTACACTGGTCACACTGTATGTTTCACACTGTAGATTCAAAAGAACTGGCTCATTAGAGTCATTCATTTGGGAATCAGACTACACTGGTCACACTGTATGTTTCACATTGTAGATTCAAAAGAACTGGCTCATTAGAGTCATTCATTTGGGAATCAGACTAAACTGGTCACACTGTATGTTTCACATTGTAGATTCAAAAGAACTGGCTCATTAGAGTCACTAATTTGGGAATCAGACTACACTGGTCACACTGTATGTTTCACATTGTAGATTCAAAAGAACTGGCTCATTAGAGTCATTAATTTGGGAATCAGACTACACTGGTCACACTGTATGTTTCACACTGTAGATTCAAAAGAACTGGATCATTAGAGTCATTCATTTGGGAATCAGACTACACTGGTCACACTGTATGTTTCACACTGTAGAGTCAAAAGAACCGCTCATTAGAGTCATTAATTTGGGAACACACACAGACAAAAAGGGCCTGTCAGCCCTGCATCTCTCCTCTCTCTCCCTCATTGCATAGGGATTTTGTATTGAACATAGCTCTGGATCACAGTGTCATAGAGACAAGGGGCGGGCTCATTTTACTCAGACGACCAATCAGTCTCTCGATCATTGTGAAGCTATCAAGCCACGCCCTAGCAACAATTTAAAGCACCTTAGCAACAACTCCCATAGACTTCTAATGAAAGATATCAAAGGATATCTCCGGATAGAAGTGTCATAGAAACACAAGGGTGGTCTCGCTTGACTCGGGCAGCAAACAGCCAATCATGAATCACCTCAACACTTCCTAGCCCCTCCCTAGCAACCATTGTCGAAAGCACCTTAACAACCAAAATCCATAGAGGGATATCTTCCATTCTGAATGTCACAGAGGCATGGGAGTTGGTTTATATCATTCATACTGACAAGCAGCCTTTGGAGTTTCATGATTGGCAGCTGTCAAGCCACTCCCTAGCAACTAAACAGAGTACCCTAGCAACCGCTTAGCAATAACTATATCTCTGCACCAGAAAATCAGAGAGACTTCTGGGTTCATTTATTTCAATCAGGATGGCAAGGAGACTTGATAAGTATCACTATGGTAACTGCCTAGCAACCACATGGGGTTACCCTAGCAACCGAGCAATACGTAACTGAACGAAGTAC